>NC_091742.1:27305167-27605167 GCF_043380555.1 Nothobranchius furzeri
ATGTCTCCTCAGCCTTCATTAGTGTCTACAGGAGTGATCCATCACTAAATTAAACAAATCAGCCGTGTTCATGATGTAAAACATGCAGGAAACCTGCTGGAGCCAGACCGCAGCGCCAGGTATGTAAGCAGAATTTTTGACTGCCACTCTGAAGTTGCAAGTGTGGTATTCTGGCCACAGAGGGCGATAGGGGTCAGAGTGGCATTTCATTAACCTCGTAAAGGGTCGTTTAGCACATGCTGGCTCAAGAAAATGATTTAAAAATATGAAAAAGTTGCAAAGTGTGACTTTTAGGGCTAACCTAGGCTAACTGTTTCCTGTTTTGTGCTTTAACTGGTCAAACTGGTTTCAATTGACTCATCCATGTTTCCGAAATGAAGTGATTAAGCATGTTTCTCGGGACATAAACACCTGCTGACTGAACGTTCTAATAACGATCGCTGTACCTGTGAAAGAGTCAGAACAGGTGTGTCCACACGTCAAAGTTTACGAAACACCAACGATGAAAGTCTGTCGGGATTACCTTTTAAATTCAACTCTTAAATTAACCTTCATTTCCCAGTAAAGATCACATCTCTTCTGATTAGCGTTAGTCGTTTTTGGAGACGTTTCAGAAACACGGTTGAACAAAAAAGCCTCTGGTTCCCTTGTTTCCCTCCTACTTCCTCTCCACCCTCAGGTGCGTATCAGAGAAAGCCTCCACTGGCAAAGGGTGACACACACACACCCGTCAGTCGGACTCCATCTGTCTTGTGTGGCGACAGCAAAAAATAAAAAATGAGGCAGCTTGGAGGGTGCGACTGGTGAAGGAGGGAAAACAGAGCGGCGGAAACGCTGATGAGCAACAAACCATCACTTAAATATCGATTGTGCCGAAAGAAAAATTGGGACAAATAAAAAAAGTGAGATACAAACGCAGACACACCTGTTTTGTTTGTTTTGTATGCATTTCAGAGACCAGACGTCAACAGAAAAGGCCCAGGTGTTTCCCTGGCGATGTTTTGGGTGTGGATAACATCGCTGAGGAAAAAAAGCGACGATAAGAGGAACGGGCAGACACTGGAGAAAAAAAAATCTTTTCAGGAGACTTTCAACATGCCGCTGCCAAGGTATGTGGACTAATCCACCAGATGTTAATCTCCTCCGGATCTTCAGCACATTTTTCTGATATTGAAACTGGTGTTTTGATGTTTGGAAGCCGGTCCAGAGGGAAGTTTTTATAAACGGTGTCGTTTTGTTGACGTTTCGGTTGGTTCGGACTTTTTCACTTAAAGGGACATTATGGAAGTGTGACAGCCAAAACATGTATAGAAATAATAAATGTCTTCTTCATACGTTCTCCTGCAATGCCCTGGTCCTGTAGAATGAGCCCTGGCATTTTTACTGTGATTGCCTGTTTTTCTGTAAAATCACAGAAAAAGAGAGATGCTCGGGTCGAGCAGGCTGCTTCATGCGCGTTCACGCTCAGGCATCGCCCGTAGCATTTGCTATCCGTAGCTTTAGCAGCAGAGAGAGAGGCAGTGCCACTTTGTCGCTGTTCCTAACGCCTAGTGACAAAGCTAGCTACATTTCTGAGGACCCTTAGCTACTTTCTGTAGAACTTTCTTCTAGATATTTCCTGCTAATTAGCAACAAAATAGCCATTTTCACTCCCAACCGTTCTTTGGTTTGACGTTGTTTCAGCTGTCATCAACGATATAAATGTTACAGATACTATGAATGTTACTAGAGTGTAGCTCACCTTGTAAGATGTCTGACTCTCATGCAGAAGACCTGGGTTTGATTCTGGATGTGAACATAGTTTATTTAGAGTTTCTTTTTTACATTAATGGTATATTTTTTACAGTAAGATGCCCAAATTTTTATTTGAGACTCGCCGAACGGCATTGAATTCACAGATAAAAAAGTTGTGGGTTCAACTTTCATTTGGGAACAATTTTTCAAGCAAGGGAAGGGAATGATCTGAGCATGCAGGAGGACTGACCCATCATAAACCTTTGTCGGCTGTGCTGAAGAGAAAGCTACAGAACGACATTATTTAATTAATTAGCTGCGCGTTCTCCTGTACTCTGTTCTCCAGGCACACACACACACACACACACACACACACACACACACACACACACACAATACTGTCTCAGCTGTTATTTTCGTTAAGGAGTGTGCACGTACAGCATGCGCACATCGTGCACAAGCCTACTATTGAAGCTGCCGTTACGCTTTTGGCCTGAGGGGGCAATCACGAGCATAAAAATTCAAAAGTCCGTAAAGTCCCTTTAAGCCAAAAAAATTCCCGTTTGAAAAACCATAATTTTTGGTTTTATTTCTAAAAGAAATTGAAATATTGAAAAAATTGGGTGAAAATGTTTATTTACCTGTTACACTGTAACAAATGAATAGTTGAATTTACAAGTTACGCCAGCTGGTTCCAGTAAACCTAGTTGGTTTAATTTAACATACCGATGTGTAACAGCATATAACAAACTATATTACTCTTTACATTTAAGCATCTAGGTTTAACTTAATTAAGTAAATTTAACATTTCATTTTTTTACAGTGTAGCTAACACTGATTAACCTTTGGATTTAACCCAATTAAAATTATCCAGAGCTAATTTAACCCTAACCAACACAGCAAACACTAAAACATCAGTCAGTTTTACAGACGTTCGGCTAAAACAGCGCGGTAGCAGCTACACGGCTAGCAGAACGTAGGAATATTGTGCTACTTTTTCACAATTTCACAACAACCGAGAGTTCACGCAACAAACGTTTTAATCGCGCCGTTTTCCACCTTTTTTCATCCAAAGGAGAACAGACTGGATGTTCTCTTTGCTGCTTGTGTGACAGAAGAAGAGCTCAGCGTGTGGGAGGATTTCTGTAGATGAGGCTGAACGGGGAGATGGCCGAGGCCCAGGAAGCAAATTAAAACTTCCATGTGGCCACTCGTCGTCTGATTGGTGTGGGAACACACTTTGGTCAGCCAGGGCATGGCACGCAGTTCACAGCACAGATTTCCCTCACCACCACACACACACACACACACAGCCAAGCCAGCATCCCCTCCCTCCTCTGAGCTGTCTTGGCAACAAACCACAAGTCAGGGCAATCCGTCCTGTGATCTGATTAGGGATTTAGTGGACCTAATGTGTGTGTGTTGGCTCGTGTGAAGAACATGCGAGTGTGTGAGACAGGAGGATTTCGCCCGAATCATACCGGGGATGTGTTTGGCCCAGCCGATGTTGACCACCAGCTCTCTGTCGGCGAGGTCGCACAGCGTGGTCAGAGCCTTGATGTCACTCTCGGGTACTGTCGGGTCCGGCATGGCGAAGATGCCCTCTGGCTCGGCGACTAGCAGCAGAGATATCACCTTGTTCTCCGCTGCACCACCTACAGAAGCTGCACAAGTCTATAATTACTTCATCGTTTTCATTTACTCAAAGATTAAAGCTTTTTACCAGAAGAAAAAAGTAGGAAACACAAAAAAAGAAAGTGTTCGTGTACGAGAATCTGTCCTTGAGATGCTGCTACCAGGAAGATCTTGTTGATTCATCAGCAGCTCTTGAAACAGATCCAGCACTTACTGCCATCATATAAGAAGACAGCCGCAGTTTTGATCCCATTTGTAAAATCAGAAAAGATACCTGAATGCTTATCAATCTGCATCCTGCAAGAAAATGAAGCCTGAACTGAGAGGTTTAAAGATTTGCACGCGGTTGATGATTGAAGCACGGACATCATCTCAGCCTGTCGGGTCCTGAGCAGCAGAACTTTGGTTCTTTGCATACTTACGTGTTTTTTTCTGAGGTAAGTAGTTCTGAGAGTGGAGGTACGAGCTGTTCTCCGCATCTATTCTCCTCTTGTACTTCTGCCTGCCACCTCGGACCCGGTCCAGACGCACGCCTAAGCAAACACATTACAAACTCATTCAGTTGGCGCCCTCACGTTACAGAGACTTTTGTAAATAAGCACGTGTTTTGGGGAAAATCCAACAGTTTCAACGGTCACAGGCCTAGAAATCTAGCCCAACCGTAACAACAGCAAAAAGGTTTTGCTCCGCAGGTCGGTCTAGCCACGTTCCATTGTGGCCTCAGCAAATCTACCATTGGCCTGACCAGTTTTGTGTCTGGCCAATCACAGCGCTCTGCGTTCGAGGGGCTTAACACTAGAGATGCGATGGAAACTACAAAGATGGTGTTGGCTTAGGAAAGGTGAACGACTTAGACTTGGGCTTTTGTTTGAGACACGAGCAGATAGAGGTCCTTAACCCCAAAATTCCACCGTCTCCGCTCCGCTCCGGCACCAACTCCGCAGCAAAAATGGTCCCGTTGTAGTCAATCAGAGCTGTTCCACTACCGTGGCCGTGCGGCGCAGTGCACCACCCACCGTTCCGCCATCCGGCAAAAATAGGATCGATCAATGGATCAGCCAATGGACAGGAATCGCAACCGCCCAACAGGAAAAGGAGCACAACTTCCGTTATTTCACAATAAATCGATAAACAAAAAGCGTTTTTTGTTTCATATGCACAGGTTTAACAACTTTTAACAACTATCAATGGCGGTTGAACTTTAAATGCACAAAAATAAGCCATAAATACAGTTTCTACTATCAAAGTAGTCACCCTTTGTTGATCCAAACACTGCTGATCTCTCAACACAAATGATGGGCAGATTAAACAGTTCATGCCGATGCTTCTCCCAAACAACGGGTGTTTGGATCTAACTTCTGCATTTATTGCTCGGACTGTATCGCGAGATCTCGAAAATCCCACGCATGCCTGTTTGCGCACCTCAGGTCTCCGCACCGGGGTGGAGCCGTTGTACTTACAGTATAATTTGAGTTCGGAAGCGAGCGGCGGCGGAAAGCGGGGGCGGAGATAGTGGAATTTTGGGGTAAGTCCTTTATTCGTAAAAGGATTTGCTTGCTTCTTCCGCTTCTTAGCCACGGTATGGTGGACTGCCTCAGTGACTGATTTCTGTAGAAATTAATGCATCAATTTCTTTGTTGTGCTGATTGGTCCTAGTGCTATCCATTAGCATTCAGCAGTTTGAAAGACAACGGCTCAAGCTCAGACTATATTTTCACATATAGTGTGGCTGGCCAGGTTATATGAGCAAAAGGTTAAAAAAAAGGGTCAAAGTTCACTTCATTTTGGGTTGTAATTGATCTCAATAAAGTAATATTTCAGTATTTAACACCAATTCGACTTTTTAAACAAGCGGGTGACTGGAGAAAGGCTCTCATGTCAAACCCATTAAACCAGTGGGACGCTGTCCAGTCAACAGCCCTCGTGTGTCGTTGATCCCAAGGAGACTGGTCCAAACGAGTGTGACTCTGGCGAGGCAGCTGCTCATCTTAACAAGCGCTGGGACACCCCTGTCACCATGACAACCTAACAGTGTGTGTGCAAAGATAACATTTGCGTACTGAGTGTTGGCCACCAGCTGTAAAGACAGAGCCTTATCCAGGGAGAGTGATGGTGACTCAGGAAGCCTTCAGTAATGGTGTGGGGTTACATGCTCCGCTCAGTGGAAATAGCCATAGAGGCCCTGAATAGATCCATAATGGCATCTGGAAGAGACACACTGAGGGTTTTATTTCCCCTCCTGACACCTCACAGCCTGCTGCTTGTTCTGACTGGTGCAGATATTTATGGATAATCAATACAAAGAACAATAAACGAGACAATGTCCTGCTAATCAAGCATGTAAGGAGTTTTCAGATGTTTTATCAGTTCCATCCCATTGCTCTGAGAAGTTATTGTGTCTTATTTTAATGCATGTACTACGATGTAAAATGTAATGTATTCTTCTAGAATCAGTGTTATCAGTTAATGTCCCATGAATGAAGATTAAATGGAAGAGAGGACTGCAACGATATTTAGTCTGCAACCTTCAAGACGACATTAATATGATATAAAATGTTGGCCGACAAAATCAAAATAAATTCCCACTAATCTTTAAATAAAGACTCCATTACAGATGGTGGGAACCCTCTAGCGTTAAGGCTCGGCTGTACATAAATGCACAAAAAAGGGAGACAAAAATCCAATTTTTCAGTTCACATCATGAATCTGTGTTTTCAAATAGCTGTGAAAGCTGAAAATTAAAGGGATACTAAGCAGTTTTTGGCACCCCCTAGTGTCCGGAATTCATTATCTGTGGTCAAAGCAAAAGGGAAACTTTTCTCCTCGCTGTGCGTTTGTCTTTTTAACACCTTCATGTAACAGCTGAAATGTCTCCTCAGCCTTCATTAGTCTCTACAGGAGTGATTCATCACTAAATCAAACAAATCAGCTGTGTTCGTCTTCTAAAACATGCAGGAAACCTGCTGGAGCCAGACTGCAGCGCAAGGTATGTAGCTCAGTTGTGCTTCCATGTCCTCAGCTCGGCACTCTGACATTGCAAATGCGGTATTCTGGCCACAGGGGGGCGGTAGGGGTCAAAGTGCCATTTCATTAACCTGGTAAAAGTTTGTTTTAGCACATACTGGCTCCAGAAAATGATTTAAAAATATGAAAATTTTGCATCCGTTTAAATGTTGTGCTATTTGCACAAAGGTCATTCAAATGTCTTCATTATGTCTGTGTTTGCTTTGACATCAACTTAAAACGATTTAGAATTAGTCTTTTCTTAGAGAATGAGCAGATAAAGGTACTTAAATGGAAGGTGTATGGTGGATTGCTCATTTGATGGATTTCCATAGCATTGTTTGTTGCTCTGATTGGTCCTAGCGCTGTCCAATTGCGCGCAGACAGTTTAAAAGACGACCGCAGGTTCCGTTGCCACGGCTGAGGTCTGTCTGTGGGTCATGCTTACATATTTAGGATGGCCTACCAGGCTAGCTCATAGCAACTCTGTCACCAAATTGAGAAAACACAAGAATCTGCCACTTGCTCAAATTAATTGAGAATCCTTGTTAATGTTTTGAGACAAATATTTTTCACACTCTGTCAGCAAGAGTAACAGCCAAGGGGTTCAACGAGAACTTTTGGTGTATTTTACAAAATAAATGTATGAATTCAAAGCAAAACTAAAACTTTGATGACGTGAAGCTTTGTTCACCCTTTAGATTAAACCTCGCTTTGATCAACCGCCGTTTGAGTTTTTGGAGTCTGTGTGTCTGCGTTCGTTTTTTCTTCCCTGAACTGAGCTGTTTAACTGTTTTGCAGAAGGTGTGAATGAGTAACTTTTAGCTATTAACATGAGAAAAACTACAAAACTGGCTGAAATGTTGCACAGTTTTATTTTCCATTAACGTTTCTGCTAATTTGGAAGTTACTAGAAGTCATAAACAGAACATTAACAGCTTGCAAGCCTGTGCAAAGATAAATCATGTCGTAAAAAGTTACAAATCTTAAATTCAAGGAGGGTGTGGGACTTTTACTACAGTGCTAACATCTGTCGAACTTGAGCTCTTGCCAAACAGTGACCAACCCATAAAAATCAGGTAAATATTTCAGCTGCATAAATGAACTTTTTTTGAATCTCAAGTTTTCTATTTAAGCTGCTCACAAAACCTTTTTTGATAAAATGCTGTTTTTGTAAAAATCAAAACAGTTTTTTTACACTGAGCTTTACCTCATGTGTAACACCAGTCTATGGTCATCTTTTGCATTTTCATGTGTAAGGGGGACTTGGCAGTTTGGGCTTGCTTTTAGCACCCCCTAGTGTCTGTCAATAGAACTTAAATCAAACCTTATCTTGTCGCTGTGCGTTCGTCTTTTTAAAGGGACTTTACGGACTTTTGAATTTTTATGCTCGCGATTGCCCCCTCAGGCCAAGAGCGTAACGGCAGCTTCAATAGTAGGCTCGTGCACGAGGCGCACATGCTATACGTGCACACTCCTTAACGAAAATAACAGCTGAGACAGTCCCGTGTGTGTGTGTGTGTGTGTGTGTGTGTGTGTGTGTGTGTGTGTGTGTGTGTGTGTGTGTGTGCCTGGAGAACAGAGTACAGGAGAACGCGCAGCTAATTAATTAAATAATTTGGTTCTGTAGCTTTCTCTTCAACACAGCCGACAAAGGTTGATGATGGGTCAGTCCTCCTGCATGCTCACATCATTCCCTTCCCTTGCTTGAAAAATTGTTCCAAAATGAAAGTTGAACCCACATCTTTTTTATCTGTGAATTCAATGCCGTTCGGCCAGTCTCAAATAAAAATTTGGGCATCTTACTGTAAAAAATATACCATTAATGTAAAAATAAACTCTAAATGAACTATGTTCACATCCAGAATCAAACCCAGGTCTTCTGCATGAGAGTCCGACATCTTACAGGGTGAGCTAAACACCACTAACATTCACAGTATCTGTAACATTTATATGCTTGATGACAGCTGAAACAACGTCAAACCAAAGAACGGTTCGGAGTGAAAATGGCTGTTTTGTTGCTAATTAGCAGGAAATATCTAGAAGAAAGTTCTACAGAAAGTAGCTAAGGGTCCTCAGAAATGTAGCTAGCTTTGTCACTAGGCGTTAGGAACAGCGACAAAGTGGCACTGCCTCTCTCTCTGCTGCTAAAGCTACGGATAGCAAATGCTACGGGCGATGCCTGAGCGTGAACGCACATGAAGCAGCCTGCTCGACCCGAGCATCTCTCTTTTTCTGTGATTTTACAGAAAAACAGGCAATCACAGTAAAAATGCCAGGGCTCATTCTACAGGACCAGGGCGTTGCAGGAGAACGTATGAAGAAGACATTTATTATTTCTATACATGTTTTGGCTGTCACACTTCCATAATGCCCCTTTAACACCTCAGTCTAACAGTTGAAACGTCTGCCCAGCCTTCAATAGTGTCTACAGAAGTGAATCATCACTAAATTAAACAAATCAGTTGCGTTCATGATCTAAAACATGCTGGAGCCAGACTGCAGCACCGGGTATGTCAGCTAATTTCTTTCTAAGTTCCAACAGAGCGGTCCGGCAAATGTGAAAGTGCAAGTGGGATATTCTGGCCACAGGGGGCGATAAGGGCTGGGTGGCATTTCATTAACCCTGTAAGGGTCATTTTAGCACATCCTGAATCAAGAAAATTATTTAAACATATGAAAAAGTTGCACAGTATCAGTGTAAAGACTCAGATATACCTGGAAATGAACACAATTCAGTTTATTCCTCAATGGCTTTTATGTTCTAATCAAAAGTTTAAAAGTGGAGGAATGATCTCTCATGCAGTGAAACAGCTACATATTAATAATCCCATACAGGCATTACTTTTTCCATGGTTTGGAGTTTAAATGACCAGCAAAGCATTTTATTATATACGATATAAACATTTTATTACCTTAGGAACAAAGTAAAATAAATTATTCAGTTTTAAAATGCAGAGATTCTTATCTTATCCATGCATGTGTGTCGTGGTGCATTCACTGCTGTAACGCTCTGCTTTCTGGGTGGCCAAAGAATCGTTTTAGTGGTTTTCAGATGTTGCAAAATGCGACTGCTCGTATTTCAACAGAAACTAAGAGATACGAGTACATCACCCTGATATTGTCTGGGTCTGGGCAGATTTTAAGGTGCTGTTGCTCACTAACCAGACCTTCTGCACCTGTATGTTCCACCACATGCTCTGAGATCTCCGGGCGCGGGTCTTTTAAAAGTTCCCAAAGCTAAACTAAAGACCAGCTAGTTTATCCTAACAGGTGTGTCCTAATTTCCAGGCATAGATTTACTGGTTATTATTGTACAGTGGTCCCTCGCTACTTCGCGGTTCATTTATCGCGGATTCACGACTTCGCGGATTTTTTCTTTGGAGCCTTATTCAAGGGAAATTCGCCGATTCGCGTTATTTTTCTATGCGAAATATCAAGAAATTCCTGTTTTTTTTTCATCAATTTCATCATAAAATGCACTTTTTGTATTAAAACTATTAAAAAAAACAAGTAAAAATACAGTACAATGTAAAGGGAGGGTTTTAAAAGTCTGAATACTGAATACGTACCTGTTAAATAAATACTGTAAATATGGTGTCCCTACTTTGCGGATTTTCACCTATCGTGGCCAGGTCTGGAACGCATCTACCGCGATAAACGAGGGATCACCTGTATTTATTTCATGTTTTATCTGTTTTTAATTTGCATTGTTTTTTTCTGCATAATTGTTTATCTTTTTGCTGTTCAGCACTTTTGTGTGAAAGTGCTTTGTAAATGAAGTTATACATTTATTATTATTATTATTATTATAAAAAGGAAATGAGTTTGTAAGTAAAGTTTGAAAACTAATGTGATATTTAGGGGGAAAATGATTAGAATTCCTAGAAATAAAGGAAATAAAATTTGAAAAATAAAAAGTCATGGGAGGGTCATGCAGACTGGTTAGAAACTATTTCATTAATCATGGTGCTGATGAACAATTTTGTTAACTATTATGTTTTGTTTGTGCTCTACTGTGAGTGAAAACTACGTGTGTTGCTGTCAAGGACAAGAATAGCATCGGACGTAAAGAAAAAACAGACCCACACGTCCTCCCAGCTCTTCCTGGACAAAGTTCGTTTAACGCCGACTACTAGAAAAAGATTTACTATTATTTTCTGCCTCCTTCATCCCTCGGTCTTTCTTTGGGCTTATCTTGATTTTTACCTACGGTATAGATCGTAAAAGTGCCCTCAGCGTCACGTTACCGATCTGCTCTCATCGAATTCAGCGTTTCTCCACCTCCATTACTGCTGCCACCATGTCCTCACCATAAACAATCCCACAGTTCTCAGATATTGTGATAAATGAACACATGGCTGACTCCACACACACACACACCTCAGAGGCATCACTTATATAGAACAAAGAATTTTTGATGCATCACGACTAGGGATGGGAAATGATTCGTTTTTATCAATTTCAATGCCATCGTCAATCCTGTCCATCAATCCAATTCCTGAGTAGTTCAATAGCCATCCTGCGATATAACTGTCAGTTTATGATAAATAATCAATTGTATTGTTTGGAAAGATCTTTCCAAATCTTCTCTTTTATTCTCCTTGTGAAGGCAGAGTCGTCCTCTTGTTCGGTGTGGTGTTGCTGTCAAAAATACGACATTCACTTGAAGTTATTGCGTACTTTGTGCGTAAATGCTTTTGCGTATTAATTTCCGGTTTTTGATGAAATATCTACTATGCAAGTATTGCAAGTTGCCCTGTTGCCGTCCTTACTTGTAAAGTATAACCTAACTTTTGCGTGTTTTTCCCGCTTACCGTAGGCGCCATGTTTCCTGCTGAGTAAATGCGTAAACTACGCTACTTGTGTGGCGATGTCATTTAAATGACTTCAGTATGTTTGGAACTGAACTTTCTAGCTCACCTGTACATCTAGTTACGGTTTTGATTGTCTGGTATTTTTACACTTTATCAGATATCACTGTTGTTAAACTTGCGATTTCTGAGGCCCTGTCCACACGCAGCCGGGGATCTGCCAAAACATAGATATTTTTCTACGTTTCGGCCTGTCATCCACACGAAAACGGAGTTTTTTCACACGGAAACGGATCTTTTTAAAAACTCCGGCCAAAGTGAAGATCTGCGTTTTCTCCGTTTTGGGTGTCTGCGTGTGGACGGACAAAACCGGAGTTTTAAGGTCCGCAACGTCACTTTCCGCGACAAAAAAATGCTGACATCACGTGTGCGACCTGTGTTTACACTAGCCGACAGCATGGATGCCCTCAGAGCTGCGCTCGCTTTATCAATTGTCCAAGCGCTTTTTGCTTGTTTGTGTTTGCAAGCGGAATTACTGCTCCTTGCGGAAGACCACAGACGAAGGACGAGGTTAAGAACGGGGGAAGTACTGCCGCCTACAGGTCTGGCATGTCCTTAACAACGTATTTATCCGGGTACGTGTGGACAGAGTTTTCTTTTTAAACGCGGTGGTGTGGATGCAAGTTTTTGGAGGGGCGGATATTCGTTTTAAAAAAAAACGGCTACATGTGGACTAGGCCTAAATAAGAATAATTATTCGTATTATTAGAAGAACAAGCCTACGAGCATTTTTGTCTGAAAGCTGTAATCTCAGTAAAGCCAACTGTTGTTAAACTGAATGATCACACTAGAAAAATGAACTGATAACTTTTTATAACGGCATTACAGCCCTCTCCATCGTAAATGAATAAAATCACGAGGAATCCAAACATCCACATCCCTACACACAACCTCTTTCTAGAAAAGGATCTGGAACTTTGGTGACATCAAGTGTTTCCGCTCCTTTTGGGACGGTTATTCTCAGAAATGGAAACTTTAAGACTTTTAAGATCATCGAGTCGTCATTTTGTCAAATAACAGAATTATTTCATGCAATATGTTACCCCATTTGGAGAAGTATTGTGAATAACGCTGGTACTACATGAATTTGTAACGTCGTATTTGTAAAACTGACTGAGGTGTAGTCATTAACTACAAAAGTTGCTTCATTGTAGACTTTAGTATCAGAACGTTTCATAAAAATCCATCCAGCGGATCATGAGATGTGACTGACAAGATCGGATTGGAGTTAAAGCTGGGAATGACTCTCGGCTACCAAGGCTTCAATTTTACCTGATTATCTGTAAACCTGACTGTTTCAGCGGTGTGGAGGCCATTTTTGTTGTAATTGTACGTTCAATAAAGATTTTCTGAGAGTTTCATTGAAATCTGTTGATTTATGAGAAGTTGTGCCGATGGACGCACAGGCATAAGCAAAAACATCCGCTGCCTTCGCCCCGTTGGTGGACAACGATAAGAAAAAAAAGTTTTGAGGATCACTGATCATTATTCTGAGGAGGAGAAAAGAAATGTGTAAAATCAGAATTTCATAAACAGCAGTTTTAAAATGTGATTTATGTTCGCGAACGCCGGTGCTTCTACTGGCCTTGGAGGCGACAGAAACCACGGCCACTAAACGGGGGCTTTATCAAATCCCGCCCGAGGGTCTATATGTCTTTTAGCCGTGTATTTAATGTGGCTCTGACTCTCCCCCATTAAACCTCACAGCTCCCTCTTTTTGGGTTTACTGCGGCCTCTCCGGGGGAAGAGGGGCATTACGAGGCACGGTGAAGCGAGTTACGAGGGCGCTTACGACAGGAGTTACGAGGGGCAGTTCGCTTTTCATGGAGGTCTAGGAATCCCACAGGGCATCTGGAGGAATTTATGAGGCGGGGGGAAAGCGAAGGAGGGAGTTGTGAAGGAGGAGGGTGGATGAAAGGCAGACTGGGATGTTGTTGATGCCTCCATCCTGTTAAAGAGCAGCTAATTTTAAAAAGGAGCACACACACACACACACACACACACACACACACACACAGAAACAAAAGAAGAGATAAGGTGTGGGCATGAGCACGACTGTTTAGAAGAAGAAGAAGAAGAAGAAGAAAATATCATTTCTATAGCGCCTCTCAAGATAAAAATCACGAGGAGCTTCACAAAAACAAAAATGTAAAAATATAAAAAAGCATTTAGAAAATGTTTAAAAATATATTTAAAATGAGCAAAAATAGGTAATTGTGATTAAAAAATGTTAAGAAAGAGAGAGAGTGAACAGGAAAGAGGGAAATCAGTGGATCCTGAGGAAGGTGGAATAGGTGGGGAGAGCAGAATAAAGAGAGAGAGGTGAAGAAGGTCATACAAAAGCCAGCTTGAACAAGTGAGTCTTCAGCTGCTTTTTAAAGGAGACCACTGAGTCCACTGATCTCAGGCTCAGGGGGAGAGAGTTCCAGAGTCTGGGGGTCACAGCAGCAAATGATCTGTCACCTTTGACCTTTAGCCTGGTGCTGCACAACCAGTAGGCTTTGATCACTGGACCTCAGGGACCTGCTGGGGGTGTAGGGACTTAGGCCTAGTCCACACGTAGTCGGGGTTTTTAAAAACGGATATCCGCCCCTCCAAAAACTTGCATCCACACCACCGCGTTTAAAAAGAAAACTCTGTCCACACGTACCCGGATAAATACGTTGTTAAGGACATGCCAGACCTGTAGGCGGCAGTACTTCCCCCGTTCTTAACCTCGTCCTTCGTCTGTGGTCTTCCGCAAGGAGCAGTAATTCCGCTTGCAAAAACAAACAAGCAAAAAGCGCTTGGACGATTGATAAAGCGAGCGCAGCTCTGAGGGCATCCATGCTGTCGACTAGTGTAAACACAGGTCGCACACGTGATGTCAGCATTTTTTGTCGCGGAAAGTGACGTTGCGGACCTTAAAACTCCGGTTTTGTCCGTCCACACGCAGACACCCAAAACGGAGAAAACGCAGATCTTCACTTTGGCCGGAGTTTTTAAAAAGATCCGTTTTCGTTTGAAAAAACTCAGTTTTCGTGTGGATGACAGGCCAAAACGTAGAAAAATATCTACGTTTTGGCAGATTCCCGGCTACGTGTGGACAGGGCCTAAGAAGATCACCAATGTAAGATGGTGCTTCTCCACACTCATTTACACAAACACATGTACACATCCTAATATTTGGTGACACCACAACTCTACAGCGTTGATGGACGAGTAGAGTTTTTTTTTATTTTGCCTTTATTTAACCAGGTTGGTCCCACTGAGATACAAGATCTCTTTTGCAAGGGAGACCTGGCCAAGACAGACAGAGCAGCAGCACAAGTTACAACATTAATGCATTCGTATTTAAATACGTTTCCACATAAACTCTATTAAAACATGAACACACAGTCTGGATTCCAATGACCTAATCAGTGTCTTAAATCCACTCAAGGAAACCAAATCCTTGATTTTTAGATCTGTCTGTAGTGAATTCCTTGTAGATGGAGCAGCAAAGCCAAAAGCCGTCTTTCCCGGCTCTGTGCGAACCTTGGGAACAACAAATTGTAAAAGTTCACTTGAGCGGAGACTGAGCTGATTCTGCTTTCTTGATAAAAGACTAGGGTTGTCACGGTAACCGGTGTAGCGGTAAACCCCGGTAAAAATGTTGACAATAATAATAACCGTCTTGTTTTTAAAAAAACTATATTATCTCTGTGGGTTACCGTGGCTGCGGTGTAGGCACGGTGACCCTTACCAGCCACCGTATCATCTGCTGAAGTTGCCGGCAGCACATGCGCACTTTGTTGTTTACAACCAAAACTTTATTGAAGCTAAAGCTGAAATAATGGCCAAAGGAGGAGACGGCAGCGCTCAGGACATTTATTATCCCTCAAAGAAGACAAAGTGAGAAGTACGGGCATCTTTTGGATATTTGAAGAATGCCGAGGGACAGCTGATAGAAGACGGCTATCCTGTTTGCAGCACGTGCAGAAAAAGTGTCTGTGAAAGGCAGCAACGCTTCAAATCTCATGACACATCAGCGTGACCATCACCCACAACTCTACAGTCAACGCAAGGCAAGCTAACGTTAGCGTTTTAGCTCAAATGCGTGATCCGAGGACTTGGGTTGAGGGAGAATGCAACAAGTCGCTATATAAAGCAGCCGCAGCGCCGCTACCTGCATATAAACCGTGTCGCGGACACCGCCATGTTGAAATGACGCTATGCATTACGGGGCTCCCAGGGGCAGATAAGAGTTGGTCTCTCTCCGAGAATAATTATGAATTTAACAATGATTACTGCCTGATGACATTGTCCCACATCTGCAAAGCTCACTGGAAGGACACAAACCGAGGACAATATTTTCCTGATATAGGGTTTATTACTCAAGTAAGGGTAAAAAAGTATCTGATTAGAAGGCTACTTGAGTACTGAGTATCATCTGATCTAATATTTTTAAAATGATGACATCAAACAGACATAAAATAAGAAGTTATGGACAAATATTGGTATTTTAAAGACTAAAGGGGAAAAATGTAAACAAATAAACAACATAATTACAAAATAACACATTTTAGGCTAAATTTAGACACAAACTGAGGACAATATTTTCCTGATATACAGGGTTCATTTATTTGTCTGAAAATGTAACACGTTTAAAAAAACACCGCGATACCGAAAACCGTGATAATTTTTGTCACAATAACCGTGAGGTTAAATTTTCACACAGTGACAACCCTATAAAAGACATGATAAATAACAAGGCAAATATCCACATACAGCTTCATAAATAAAAACATACCAATGCATGAGTCGACGTACCCGCAATGAAGACTAATTCACTTTTGAATATAACAAACAATGAAGGGTAAGAGGCCGACAGTTTGTTATACAGCGCAAGGCACAATGATACACACTGTCCACCATGCTCAAACAGTGCACAGGGGCATTCATGTACAAGATGTCTCCATAGGCTATTACAGACATAAATGTTGATTCTACTAACCTCTTTTTTACCGTAAAAGAAAAGCAAGATGTATTTCTGTAATAAAATCCTAATAAAAATCTCAACTTTTCTGTTAAATACTGGATATGAAGTTAAAAGATAACATCATCAATAAAGAAACCCAGATATTTAAAACTAGAAACTAGTTCAATCTGATGACCCAGACCAGTAGAAATTGACCTATTCTCTGTTTTTCTTGTTGACTGAGAGAAAAACATAAGTTTAGTTTTATCAGCATTTAGTACAAGCCGCAAATGGCACAGTTGTTCTTGGTCTAGACTCTAGAGATCAAACATCCTCCATGTTTTACTCAAAGCTGTGATATTTATGAGTTCTTAAAAAGTTGGGCAACTTGAGAAGTTAACTAACTCACCCGAATAAAGTGGAGTTGTGATAAAACTGGAAGAGTCTGCCTAAAAAGGCCGACCCTCGACGCAAAAGTCTACAAAATGAGCTTTGAGACAATCCATAGAACATGTTCGTAACCAACATTTTGGCTCAAAATCCTCTCAGTGCCACGAGGGTTAGGGTACATCTTTTTAATTTTACAGAAGCAATTCACAGCCGGCTTTAAAACTGAATGTTTTGTGGAAAAATCAATAAAACAATCAAGCTCCAGGGCTTTGGTTCAGAAGTAAAAAGAAAACAGGGTTGGATTTGTTTTGATAAAAATGTCCTTGAAAGACCTTCATTGTAGTCGATTCATCATCCAGGTTTAACTATTAGCATTTCGTAGAAAGCCATCCACACTTGTGCAGCTGAATGTTACACATTTATAGAAACGAGGACTTTATGAGTTATGAGTCACGGCGCTTTTAGGTCTGTTTTTGTGTTTGCTTCAGAAACGGGATCCATCAAAACTCTTTTTTGGTGCACAACTTTCAGCACGTAAGATAAAGCCGTTGATAAATACCATACCACTTCATCTGTAGAGAGCTTTCAACACGGTAGTACAACCGACCAAAGCGCTGCACATTCATAAAACAACAAGTAGAAGCACTAAAAGCCTTTCTTCTAAAGAAAGGTGAAGAATTAAACAAAGGACGAGTCTGGCAGGCCAGGCCAGAGGTCAGGTGGCTGGGTTGCTCCAACATTGTCGGAACTGAAAACAATTACTTCTGTTTTAGAGTCAATCAGATGGAGAAAAATTGCAGCCAGCCACTCACTGAGGCTTGGTGGAGTCAGTGGGCTTAAACGAAAAGTTGACTTGGCAGTCATCTGCATATTAATGGTATGAAATAGCATGCTGTCTAAAAATAGCTCCAAAAGGCAAAATATAAAGGGAGAAAAGTAGCGGGCCGAAGAGTGAACCATGAGGGACCCAACTAAGGAAGGGGGACTGACTGGGATGAGTAGTTCTCCAGCATGACCCTGAGGGTCCTAAATTAGACCTAAACCAGTCAAGGGCCAAACCTGTGATGCCAGCGCATGTGTGGAGTCTGGAGATCAGGATGTTTTGGTAAATGAATCGAAGGGAATAGTTTAGCCATTTTGAAATGTGTTTCTGTATAAAACATTATCTTACCAGCTTTATGACCTACAGGACAGCTGCAGAACATCCACAAACTGGTGATATCTGAGAGATTAGAGCAGTTTAAAGACAGCAGTAATGCACTTTGATGTCTGACATTTTAACAAAGTAAAAAAAAAATCTCTGAATGAACGCAATTTTAAAACAGATTTCTGACACGTTAAAACAGCTCCAATCAGCATGTAAGCACCCTTCACCTTGCCCTACACAGTTATTCTGGCAGAAATATTATATTCCTGCTGGACTTGACGCCTGGATCCACAGTGTACCGTTATTGTTAGTGATAAATGTGCTAACAGAAAACCACAGAACTCCATTTAAATAAAAACCTAGAAATCTAGACAAACTGCTAGATTTAACCCTGCAGCTCAGTCTATCCACATTCTACTGTAGCTTCAGCAGGTCCACCATTGGCCCAAACAGTTTTGGGTCAATGGGTTTTGTTTGAAAGGCAACCATAGATTCCATCCCACGATCGACGATACTTCAAAAAGACCCGTTTAATGCAGGACACCATCCTCAAACCTTTGTTGCTTGGGATATCCAAGAAGTTTTAAAAAATTCTTATTTTTAGACATTTTATCTGATTTTAGTCTAAACAGAATATAAAGTCTTCTCTAGAAAAATAAAATTACTCAAAATAAGGTAAATATTCTTAAATATGATCCAACTATTCTTATTTTGAGTAAAAACAAACCTGCCAATGGGGTAAGCAAAAGTTGCTTGGCTGAAATTCTTAAAATAATCTCATTTTAGCTAGTTTTAAGATTTCTAGCCAAGTAACATTTGCTTACCACATTGGCAGACTTGTTTTTACTCAAAATAAGAATAGCTGGATCATATTTAAGAATATTTATTAGAGGTGCTGAAAAATATCGATTCAAGTCTGAATCGGGATTCTTATTTATAAAGATTCAGAATCGATTCCAGGAACTCAAATGTTTGGCATGTTACAGGTTTGAGATGCACTAATGTACGTTTTTTTGGTCTTTGTTTGGAGAGTTAGTACTCCGTTTACTTTTGTGGTCCCATAAACTGAAATTATTTATTTTGAATCTGCTGATAAGAGGGAACTAGAATGTAATTTTTTCCATACTCAGAAATTTGAGATACTCTCATATTAAATTTCTAAGTTGATAAGTGAGTACTCAGGATTACTCGTGTATTTATTTGAAGTTATTGATAAATGAGAGAAAACATTTTTCTTTGTAAGAAATCTGAGGCACTTTTTTAAAAACAGGTTGAGGATTCAAATGTTAAACTTGTTTCCACACATACTTTAAAAGTATTTGACCGTATTACTTTCAAAGCTACTGTTAGGTAACTAAAGATTAGTTGTATTTTACAAGGTAAGCAAAAATAAATGTTGCCTTTTGGTCAAAAGATTGCTTCTGTTTACAGTTTTAGAATCACTTTATTTTACTTTGTAAATTAGCTTTTTTTTAGCATGACCAGTTTAAAGTCAAATAAAAATGTCCCACAGCTTTAACTAACTTGTACAACAAAGGAGTTAATCCTGGAATGACACTCTTTGTTAATACTGATTGTGAATCGATTAAAATCGAGAATCGATTCTGAATCGAATCGACACCCCGAGAATCGGAATCGAATCAAATCGTGAGTTGCTCTAAGATTCACATCCCTAATATTTACTTTATTTTGAGTAATTTAATTTTTCTAGAGAAGAATTTATATTGTTTTTAGACCAAAAAAAAAAGATAAAACGTCTAAAACGTTTGTTCTTTTTTTCTACTTAGAAATATTTTTTGCAGTGTGGTGAAGTGGACACGTGATTCTGTAATAAAATGATCTAAAGCTGTTCAAAAAACGACAATAAAGCATTAAGAGTATCTGAATGTTTTATAAATTTCTCATTAATAAACTTTTATTCATAAAATGAATATTTAATGGATATCATAATGCTTCATAGGAATGTAAGAAAATATCGATATAGCAATATATCGCAATATTTTTTCCTGTGATATTATATCGATGTTCAAAAGCTGTGCATCGATTTTTCTGGAAGAATTTACGTGCAAACATTTGTGTATTTTCTTTTCTTTTGGTGCAAATCAAATGCCGTCCGCTAGTCAGCAGTAGTGTGAATGGAGTTTGTTTCCACCACTGAAATGTAAATCCCTCTATTATGGTTCAGATACCTCATGTTAATCATGTTAAGTATCAGTTTGGACCATTTATTGAATTTTCCTACAATAATTTTAGTCCAAAAAAATCGCTAATATTGTCCGGCTGAATGTATCGCAATACATCGTGATATATCGTATTGTCTCCCCTGTATCGTGATAAGTATCGTATCGCCAGAATTTCACCAATACACATCCCTAATGCTTAACATCACATAGCTGCTTTATCTGCTCTTTATTATCTCTCCCTGGGTGTACACAGCAGGAAACAAGTGGCACAGTAGGAGGCTGCTAATGTTTTCCTTTTTGAGTCACTTCTAAATCGGGACAACAATATGTCACCACGCAGCAGGCCCACCGCCAGCCTCAGAGCAGCACCTGACCGCCGTCACTGCGTGTCTGTGGCATGAGCACGATGCCATTTCAGATATTTAACAATACGTGATGAGGTTTTCAGAGCAGAAAATAGGCACATAAAACTCTAAAACTGTTTTAGTCTGCCCCGTTCTCATTTTACTGCGACAGGATTCTGTGAAGAAGTCAAGAATGA
This sequence comes from Nothobranchius furzeri, assembly GCF_043380555.1. NCBI lineage: Eukaryota > Metazoa > Chordata > Actinopteri > Cyprinodontiformes > Nothobranchiidae > Nothobranchius > Nothobranchius furzeri. The sequence goes on from NC_091742.1 coordinate 27,325,614, forward strand.
GTTTTGTGACTTGTGGAAAAGATGCTGGCCCAGAGCAGTGAGTGAGATTTTGCAGTAAACTTTTTTTGCAATAACAAAAATAACCAAATAAATGATAAAAATAAAAAAATACTCTCTTCAGGTTTACCTCAGCTGACAGCTTGGTCCCTATTATCTCACCGGCTGCTGCTGTGCTGCTAACACTGGCAGAGGGTCAGAAATTACTTTGGAGGATCGCTTGAGAAGCAAAGACTGACACAGCTGAAAGGTACCATTCAGTCAGTGCTGTGTTAAACACACACACACACACACACTCTCACACACACACACACACACACACACACACACACACACACACACACACACACACAAACACACACACACAGGGTCCGAAATAACATTTTTGACTCACCGGCTAAGTTGGCTGCTAGATGATGAAAATCTACCGGCCAAACTTCTAAATGATTTAGATCTACCTAAAGCATGTTATTCTATATTATGATGATTCCAAACAGAGTGACAAAAAAATTAAAACATCAATTAATAAGAAAAACAACTGTTTTGTCATTTTACTAATTATTTATTTTTTAGAGATGTTTTTATGAACTCTTTCATTGAAATCTAGTCAGACTCCTTGTTTTCTCTGACTTAGCCATTAGCGCCCAGACCGTGGGTGTCACCAGTAGAGACTCAGGCCCTGTCCACACGTAGCCGCGGATCTGCCAAAACGTAGATATTTTTCTACGTTTTGGCCTGTCATCCACACGAAAACGGATCTTTTTAAAAACTCCGGCCAAAGTGAAGATCTGCGTTTTCTCCGTTTTGGGTGTCTGCGTGTGGACAGACAAAACCGGAGTTTTAAGGTCCGCAACGTCACTTTCCGCGACAAAAAAATGCTGACATCACGTGTGCGACCTGTGTTTACACTAGCCGACAGCATGGATGCCCTCAGAGCTGCGCTCGCTTTATCAATTGTCCAAGCGCTTTCTGCTCGTTTGTTTTTGCAAGAGGAATTACTGCTCCTTGCGGAAGACCACAGACGAAGGACGAGGTTAAGAACGGGGGAAGTACTGCCACCTACAGGTCTGGCATGTCCTTAACAACGGATTTATTTGGGTACGTGTGGACAGAGTTTTTTTTAAACGAGGTGGTGTGGATGCAAGTTTTTGGAGGGGCGGATATTCGTTTTAAAAAAATACCCGGCTACGTGTGGACTAGGCCTCAGATTGAGCCCGGGACATGGATGTGCAGGCAGTATGGCATTTGCTGTTTTCATGTTCTCGAATAGTCTCAAGCTTCATTGTCTTATTTCCTATGGCAAACGAGTTGTTACAGTTCTTCTCTCGAGCGTGCTGGCGGCAAACGGTGCAGCTCATTAGCGCAGATTCTGGTTCATAATGTAGCCATTGTCTCACGACTCCGCCATCTCCAGTTCGCCACTTTTCACAAAATCTTCTGGTTGCCACTGGTCCTGGTGGTTCTTCTTCCAGTTCGACAAGTTTTCTTTTGGAAGGCTGGCTGACTCCAGTTAAAAACCGCCACATTTCACCGCTAGTTTTAACACGAAGCTAACCGCTAACTTGATAAACTTGATTGAATGGGATAGGTGGAAATGACGAGGGATGCGGCGTTCACGTTTCGCGTACGTTTGTGTACGTTGCATGCAGGCGGGAGGAGTATCAGAAATCCGTGTTAGATGACTGATAAACATAACTAATTTGGAGCAAACATTTACTCGCCATGTGGCAGATAGAGCTCAAAAATTTACTCGCCAAATGGAGCAATTTGCTCGCATTTGGCGAGTGGCGAGTGTTAATTTCGGACCCTGCACACACACACACACACACACACACACACCAAGCGCAACAAATTAACCAGGTGGAGTATTATGTTAATAACTGTCTATTAGGTTATCATCTCCATGGCAACGACCGCATCCAGACCCACGCGAAGTCTTATAAGGACCCAGACTAGTTATTATAATTCAATGTATTTTCTAACATGGCTTTCTAGAGGAGCAGCTTTTCCAGGCTTTACGGCAGTTGCTAACAGCCCACCTGAGCTGAAAGCAAAGAAACTAAATGATCCGAGCGCCCAGGTCAGCAGGTGCACCAGAGTCCAGACACAGTCACTGACAGTCCAGCAACACGTCTGATTTCAAGTCAACAGAAACCATCACTGACTCAGCGCAGTGGTGTAGAGCGCATGACTGCAGTGGCTGTCTGTTGAGATTGTTTACACGTGAAATAGGAAAAAGAAAAAGACAACAGGTTTCCGTGTTTTTCTAAAAACAAACACTGGCTCTAATTTTAAATGCCTTCCTCCAGCCTGAAGAAAAGGCTGGAGGAAGGCATCAAACCCACAAAAGCAACTCAAACAAGGTTTCACTCACAAACAGAACATTCTGCTGACCTTCTCTCAACATGCCCACCGCCAGACACTTGACAAACCGACAGGCCTGGCAGGACTTTCTCCTCCTCTTGGTGATTTCACATTCATTGGATGCTGGACAGCTGTACTCGATGTTACCTGGAGAAGATGAGAGATCATTAGAAACTAAAAAATGTCCTTGTAAAAATGAACGGCAAAGTTATAAAGTCATAAAAATGTCATCAAAATCCATCATCTTTATAAACCAAAAACATTCAAACCTCAAATCGGATCTTTTTTTTGACATTAGAGAAATTTTAAATTGATATTTTGCCAAATTTAAACTATATTTCAGTGTAAAACTTATATTTACTATTCTATCCATTGCAGATAGCCATAACCTTTATGACTGATAAGCTAATAGTTAGTCGCTGCACTGATGCCTTAAAACAAAGGATCATGCATTGCTGTAGAAATATTTAAATTTCTGTAAGGTCTGCAACACAGACTGTGACATCAATTGAAATCAGCTTTATTAATTAAATTATTAATTGACTGGCTAATTAATTAATCAATAATTAATTAATTAAAAGTACTCAAACTCTTTAGTTTGGTCTTTTATGGCTGTACTTGAAGTCTAGAATGAGATAAAAGGGACTTTTTTCTTTCCAAAAATATGCTCAAGGTCACATTTCCACAACAGATCAAATGGCTTTGTTATTGAATTTGCACACATGCACTTCAAATTTTCAGAATATCCCTTTAAAGAACTAATAAATAGATTTTTGAAAATCATCTCAAATATATTAAGCTATCCCGACTTTCAGATCTTATCGGTGAACTCCACAAATACCCCAGAAACACACTTAATCCAATATTCCAACGGGTGTAATCAGCTGGTAAAGCTTTAGCGTCTTCCGTCTGCGGTTTTCGGTCGGGATTTTTCCGTCTCCACTTCAGTGGGGACATTTATTAAAAATAATCAAAATAAGTTCAAGAATTTCCCACAAGAAGAGTTTGACAATTGCCTATAAACTTGATGCATTCACTCCAACTCTCCAAATCGGGACGTTAAGCCCGTTGGCGTTGAGCCAGCAGAAGGAGCTCTCAGCTGCCGCTCTCGATCAGAAACAGGAAGTATCTGACGAGGCAGACATCGGATCTCCTTGTCCGATTTGAAAGCCGCTCAAGTCCGCCCTTTGAACCCATTTGCAGAAGCCAGCTCCTCCGGGCCCTAACAAGCCGGAGCCCATCAGGTCCTTGACCCGGACTGAGAGCCGACACAGAGCGGGACAATCCCTTTAAGGCACCCACAGCGTGTGCTGCTGCTTCACAGCTCTGGGGGAGAAAGCCAAAGCATCAACATCTAGCTATCAGCTTCCAAACCTAAACTCCAACATGTTGACTGTACACACCGTGCACTGCAAGTTTAACCAAACATCAGCTGTTTGCCAACAGATCTTTATTTAAAGCCTCTGTGCAGTTTGTGGAGCAGGAGGCGGAAGCTGTGAATGAACCGATCAGGGCTTGTTTATGTCAAAACAACAGCTTTGAGTAGAACTCCATCTGCACCGTGCTTCTCGTAAAACAGGTTTACGTGATGCAGCAAGGCATCACCAGCCACGCACGGTACAACTGAGCATCTTCCAGAGGTTTCTTTACCCTGGATGGTCCTCTTGAAGAAGGCTTTGCAAGCCTCACAGGAAGCCACGCCGTAGTGGTAACCCGAGGCCACGTCGCCACACACCAGACACAGTCGCTTCGCCACCGAGCCCAGCATGAACTCACACTTCACTTGGCCGTCTTCCTCCCCAAACCTCCTGAACAGAAGCAGAGAGGTGAAAAGAGGCGCTCTTGGGTAATACCCACAATATGAGAAACGTGGTTCATATACGGACCTGTTAGCTCCTCCATTGTTGGCTAACCCTGCCGTGTGGCCACAGAGGCCCGGTGAGTCCAGACCGGTGCTCGGATTGAGGCCTTTGGTCAGAGGACCGTAGCTGGAGTTTGTGTCCGACGAGGAGCTTCCTGGACTGGGCTGGGCCGGGCTGACGTCACCCTGGGAGCTGGGGCTGGAGGGCTCGCGCTTTATAGAAGAGGGACAGGTGGGGTCCAGGCCCCTGACGGACATCCTGCCTGGGTTTCTAGAGGGAAAGAAACAAGACGACAGTGAAAAACGTTCCTCCGTCGTATTTAATTGAACTTAAAGCAGCCTAGAAAAGCACAATCCAGTACTGATATGTCAACATCAACCCCCGTAACCTCCGCAGTCCTAAACCATGTCCACGGCCTTCACCTCATCCATCAAACCACCCGGCCCTGTCCTGTCTGAGCCAGCCGTTTGAGATCTACCACATATGCAAAGCTGCTGTCCATTTACTCCACTTTGTTTTCAAAGAAGGTGATTGCTTAACCAAACTTATGGAAATAGCTAAACCAGAGAACATCACTGGTTTCTCTTCTTATTTTATATTTTGTTGTGCTTCTCTCGGCTTCTTGATTTCTCTCTTTGCATCTCAGTTACGGAGAGCAAACACTGCTCAGCTTCTTGTAGACTGCTGTTGGGACGTTTTTTTTTTTGGGGGGGGGGGGGGGTTAAGTCGTGTTCTGTGTGTTTTCTTCGATATATGGAATCACAGAAGTGCCATAAAAACACTTTGATGCGTTGGCATTATTCTTTGATTAAAACTTCTCACTTAAAACTAGCTTGCTGTGGAGATGAGTAGTTTCAGCTGTTTTGCTCCAGCAGAATAGAATGTGTCTTCATGTTAATTAATACAAAATGAAAAAATGTTATTTTAACAGTTAATGTTTCTGGAGAAAATGAATAGATTGATAAATAGCTGTAAGCTGTAATTAAATCTTTAAAGCATGCAGCCTTTGACTCATTTTCCCCTGTGCTCTCACTACAATGTAATAACAGGGACACACATGAGGAAATAATGAGTTTTTTGTTGTTTGTTTCTGTTTTTGGATTCAAATTTAAATGCTGATTTTAAAACTTTAAAACATCATTACAAGAATAAAGTTATTTTATGGTTCAAATGTATTTAGATAATAAAATAAACATTTTTGTTGACATTTTAACTATATTCAGGAGAAAAATTGGTTGGGATTTTTTGTCTTCAATATTTCTAATTTAATCAAAAAAATGTATTATTTTCTTTTGGGTTGCTTTCAAATGAACCCAAAACCCCAAAAATAACTCATAAGAAAGTTATTAACGAGCGCACACGTTAATCTAACCGGAAAATGTCGAGAAAGGCAAGCATACCTTTCAAAATAAGAGCACGAGCTCCGGTTTCATCAAAAATAAAAAGAAGCATTTTACAATGATGTATTCACAATATTCACACTTTCTATGATTTATTGGACGTTTTACAGGATCTTGACTAGCCAGGCCCCTGATTTAATTTTTCACGTGATCCATATTAAATGAGCTCAAGCTTGCAGAGGCCATTTATATATGACCTTTCTTTGCCTTAACTAGCCAGCCATCAGGACGAGCTCCAGATATGTGTGTGTGTGTGTGTGTGTGTGTGTGTGTGTGTGTGTGTGTGTGTGTGTGTGTGTGTGTGTGTGTGTGTGTGTGTGTGTGTGTGTGTGTACTCGAATTGTGTTGTGTCAACTGGTTCCAGTAATCCTAGTTGTGTAAATGTAAAGAGTAATTTACATGTTGTTATTTTAAAAGAAAATTGTATATTTCCACTGGATCTGAAAGTGTCATGTAAAATAATAGGTGTGTTTTACCCTCAAAGTCACGTCACTTCCCACCGGGAGCATTTCCGTCGCTAAATGGCAGCAAACTGGTCGCACAAAGTCATGAACTAACCAGAGAACTACAAGAAAGCAAGTTATTTCGGCAATTCGCGTGATAACAAGCAAGGAAAAAGACAACAGTGTGTATCGAGAAGTCTGTGGTTACCTCGGCTACGGAGGTCTAACGGGTAATGATGTCATTTTTTTTTACTTAAGCACCAAGAAATCTGGACATGACTTTTTATTTAGGAAATTTCCAGATGTTTTACACTTATTTTATGTTTAACTTTCTGTCTGGCCCAATCTGAACACTGAGCTTGACGCATTCTGGAAGCGTAGAACGTAAAAAGCTAAACTTGAAGTGTAAATGGGATAACACCATCCCCCCATAAACCCTCTCCTTGGGCTCTCCATATATTTAACTTTTATACAGACGACACTTTAGTCACTTTATTCACTTACTCAGTGTTTTTTACATATTCTACTGTTTTTATCCATCTTCTTGCTGCTTTACTTTCTTATTACCTATTTATTCAATGTTCATATGCCCAGCGTCATATTGCTCTGCTGTTATTTTTTTAATTGCTCCTCGGGGATAAATAAAGTTTTTCTGATTCTGATTCTAAATTTAGCTGAGCGATGCAACACTACTCATCTGGGACACGTCCAAAATGTGTCGCTTCACAACTGGTGGAAACACACCCAGCCACTATAACAGCTGCGTACTACGCTTTGCAGATGTTACGCGAACGCTTACGTGTCCGGTGGAAAACCCCGGTTAGAATGTGTGTGTGCTTGTCAGACTTGGTGCCTCAGTCAAAAGGTGGATAACAGAAACGGTGAATTATTAGCACGACTTAGTATTTAAAAACGAAATAATAAATGTTTTATTTGTGAGTTTAAACATTTTTTAATTCAATTTTACTTTTAGAATTTATATTTTTCCATTCTAGCTTTTTCAGAAACAATAACTACTCTTTTCAAAAATACCTATCTTCTTATGCTTTATTATTTCTATTTATAAACCGTAAATAAAACACAGGTCACACATAGTAATAAATACTATATATTACAGCAGGGATGTGTATTGTTGAAATTCTGGCAATACGATACATATCACGATACAGGGGAGACGATACGATATATCACGATACATTCAGTCAGACGTTACAAGCAATTTTTTTTTACTGAATTTATTGTAAGAATGTTCAATAAACAGTCCAAACTGATACATAACATGTTTAACATGAGGTATCTGAACCATGATGGAGGGACTTACATTTCAGTGGTGGAAACAAAACCCGGTGCACACTGCTGCCAACTAGCGGGTGGCGATTGAATTGCACAAAACGAAAAGAAAATACACAAATGTTTGTATGTAAATTCTTTCAAAAATTACATACACGGCTTTTGAATATCAATGTAATAATCGCAGGAAAAAATATCACGATATATTGCCATATCAATATTTCCGATACACGGCTTTTGAATATCAATATATTGCTGGAAAAAATATCACGATATATTGCCATATCGATATTTTCTTACATCCCTATATTACAGTAAATGAATGTATGTCAGATTTTGTTCTAATTATAAGCAAAGAAGTGATCACATCAGACTCTGAATCACCGCTGAGGAGGAAAGACATCCGAAACCAGATGAAGTGTTTGGGGCTCTATAGGCATGTGGTCCTGAAAACACACATGCTACGACCTATACATCACACTTTATGCATGGATGTAAAAATAAGAAGCTTAGACCCAGTCCTGCATGCAACACACACACACACACACACACACACACACACACACACACACACACATCCAGACACATTTCAAAACACATGTCTTCATAAACACCCTAACACATACTAGTGTGTCGCCAGGCCAACTTTAAAAGGGTGCTCTGCAGTTTCCCCTTCCCTACACAAAGAAGCACACACACCACACACACAATATTCACACAGCTGTATACCGCTCTCTCTCTCTCTCTCTCTCTCTCTCTCTCTCTCTCTCTCTCTCTCTCTCTGGTCTTGATGTGGTGGATGACCACATCTGTTTCCTGCCATGTAAATCAAGCTGCTGCTCATCACAAGTGATTTGATAGGCAAAGAGGTGGCTGCTTTTAACCACCCACTGAGCAAACCCCAGCCACGCGCTACTGAGCCCTCTACAACGCCACAAAAACACACCTGAAACACTCACAATAACAAATACCATCCATTTTCTTACCCGCTTATCCACGCAGGGTCGCGGGGGGGGGTTCTGGACTGGCGCCTATCTCCAGCAGTTTTTGGGCAAACAGGCAGGGTACACCCTGGACAGGTTGCCAGTTAACAAATACCAAAATTAACCCAAACAACTGCAGTGGGGTGGAGCCTGCGGCCAGTGGGAAACAGGTAGAATTCACCTTTTCAGACATGTTTTTAAGTGCTTGTTCGAACTTCTGTGCTTCTTTCCTCCGTCTGAGTCTGAGGGAAAACCTTTTTAGCAGAAACGTGCAAATATTTCCGTATTTACACATCCCACCACCAAAACACCTTCATCAATCGTTTTCTGGAATATTTGCCCCATTTTTTTGTATTAAACATTTGAATAAAAAGTGTGAGCTCTGTAGCCAGGCAAACCACTTCTAACACTGAAAGCTCTGTAGCTCCAGCGTTTGAGTTTGAAATGTTATAAGCCTCCAGCTGGTTGCATGAGCATCATTTGCTTTTTCTAAACTTATCTTTTAATTTGCTGTTTCTGAAAATGTTTTTATCCACACAAAAACACTGGAAACGGCACATTAGCTACGCCTGCTTTTCATTAGACAAATTCTTAGTTTATAACAGCCTAAAACTGATTTAAGTTGCTTTGATTGAGAACTTTGCCAGCTAACAAACTAAGACAAGACATGAGCTTAAAGAGTGCCTACACTCATTTCAATACATTTGCTGTGGTCTGTGGTTTAAATGAATGCCTTGTGAGTCAAACCCAGTGGAAAAAAAGCTCTGGCACTCCTGTTTCAGGAAGTAGAAGTTAGCCGGAGGAATTTTAGCCCACTATTATTATTCATGATATTCAGACATTTCACCTCTGAGTGGGTAACACGACTCTTCCTCTGCCTCTGTTCACTCTGCAATGTTGATGTTTTATCTCCACAAGTAAAAGAAGCATAAGGAGTTCTGCTGTGTTGTGGAGCTGCTAATGCTAATGGTTAGCTTCTACAAGCTGAGATGTGCTCTGCTCTCTCCTGGATGCTAAATCAACACAGCCCTCTTCACCACAAGCCAAGATGGGTGAGTATAGACATAGATCTTTGTGGCTTTTTCTGTCCCGAGCTTTTCCCCCTCTATTTTCTATCAGAAGCTAAAAAAATTTATCAAATTAATCTGAGGGTTTGTAATGAATTAATCATGATTAATCATATTTTAATCGTTCAAGACTATTTGTGCCCAAACACAATTTTTCATCAAAAACTATGTTAGTGAGGTACAGATGACATCCCCACACTTTAATGAGTATATTTCTGTAACCACAAGATTTATTTGATGACCTTGATCTCATTATAAAGGTGGTAAAATTTGGTTAATGCAACCACTTTAAACAATTCTGACGCTTTTTACTAGCCGTCGTCAAACTACAGTTGTCGGCGCTGCAGTATTAGCTCACAGGAGACACGGCAGCCCCACACTCACTGATGTTCTGCTGAGCTGTAGCGGCCTCATGGAGGGGGCCATCGTCTAGCACACTGCTGCTAACCACTTAAATATTCTCCCTCTCCTGATAATAACTTTTTGCTTTCCTTGACGTTGGATGTGCTACTACTAGTTTATCCGTTTAATTATAGATCCACTAGGATAAATACAATAAAGTTTATCTCTCACCAAATAGAATATTTACTAAGAAATCACAATATAACTATAGACACATTACTTTGTCTTGTGTGTGTGTGTGTGTGTGTGTGTGTGTGTGTGTGTGTGTGTGTGTGTGTGTGTGTGTGTGTGTGTGTGTGTGTGTGCGTGCGTGCGTGCGTGCGTGCGTGCGTGCGTGCGTGCGTGCGTGAGTGTGTGTGCCTGCTCTGTCTTCTCAATCCCCAGTGAGTCGTGGAGGATGGCTGCTTATACTGAGTCAGGATCCTCTGGAGGTTTCTTCCTGTTAAAAGGGAGTTTTCCTCTCCACTGTCGCTATATGCTTGCTTAGTATGAGGATTGCTGTATAGTCACTGACACTAGTCAGTGACTTGATGCAACCTGCTGCGTTCCTTATATAGGAAATATTATTTCTGATTGGCTTAATGAACTGACCTGAATTGGAATGTTTATTATGTGAAGTGCCTTGAGACGATTCTTGTCGTGATTTGGCGCTTTATAAATAAACTTGAATTGAATTGAATTACGTCCCTCCTTCCTTTGTTTTGAAAGGAGCAAAACTGACAATCCCTGCAGCTGGACATGAAACATGTTTCAGTATAACTTCCTTCCAAAATGACTGAAACATTAATCTCTTTTGGGATTTTTTTGTAAAATTCTCACAATATTCTTACATACTGCACCTTTAATAAAGACTCTGCTTGCTTCCATGCACGTCCAATCTCCCCAATCCACTCTGAAGACCATCAAAACACCAGCGGACAATAGACTCCCGTTTCCTTTTAAAGTGACTCACTGGTAGCTTTGCTGGCTATCCATCACAGGTGTCTATATTGCTGTGTCAAGTCCCTGACAGGTACAGGGTGTGATATACTTTGCCCTCTCCCACTGTGATGCATCACAAAGAGAAAAAAAGGGGGGGGGGGGGGAACTGTTTTGATTTCGTAATGAAATGACATTAAGAGCGTGGTGTGATTTTCACTCCGACAGATTAATAATCCACAATAACCAAATAAAATCCCATCAACAAGGCAAGTCGCTGCAGCTTCTACAGCTGCGTGTCAGTTATCGTATCCTTTGTGTCTCCGTATCCAAAACAGCTTTAACTGCACCTTGGTAACAGAGAATAAAATGCAAAGTGAAACGAAAAGAGGACAAAAAGAGAATAATAAGGAGGTAGACAAACCGAGCGAGAGAGGAAAACTGGAGGAGGGACTGAAAGAACTGGGCTCATTAACCTGGGAGAGGGAGGGAAGCTGAAAGAAAAGAGCCCAGCACTTTCTAATGAGCAGAGCTATAATGCAGACAATGACCTGCTGGATGAGTAGGATGGAGGTGACCAAGCTGCGTAAACGAAACGGGGAAAATTTCACTAAAAGAAATACTCATTTCAGCCCAAACTGTAGGAGGAAGTGACGACAGAGGTCAACGGGGTCAGTAGATGTTTTTTTTTTTCTACAGATGAGCCGGGGATGAGCGGGGATCAGTGACACCCTCAGCCAGTCGTAAGAGCCTTAACGGGCTTTGGATGAATCCACAAGGAGAGGATGCTGGACGTTGGGCCTGCAAGATCCGTAGAGATGGATGGTGTGCCACACGCAAGGATCATCTACAGCTGTCATTGCCTGCTTTCCTCTTCCTTATCTGATTGCTTAAGCAATCAGCCAACCTGTGTGTCCACATGTCCTCCCTGTCTTCCTCTGTCTGTCTCCTAATTGTCTTCATCTGTCGCTGCTGGGGAAGGTTAATTTCAAACCTGAAACGCTCATCGAAATGTGCTCCCAGCGCAGACTGATTACTTCACAGCTGATAAAAGCGCAACAGTGATGATAATGAACATGATTTCTTTTCTTTTTATGATTACAGCAAATACAGGCGATCAAAAAGCCACTCTGCAGGCACTTTACCAGCTGCTCTCCACATCTTTCCCCCCAAAGCTTTCGCGAAATCCTTCGTATGCATTTAAACGTGTTGTGAGTGTTTGAATAACCAGCCAGGTTACCTTTAAGTTTATAAAGAAATACCTTTTTTCCTAAATATTCTTTAAAGTAAACTCAAATTTAGAGGTACTTGCAGTTGTTTATGTAAATTATTTTCTAGAGAAAATGCAATAATTTGCTCCTTAATTTGAGCAATATATATAAAACTGTAAAATTGTCTGAAGTTTCCTCACTGCTTTTATTGATAACAGATGGGATGATAAATCCACAGTTTTCAGGAATATATATAACTTTTGACACGTTTATAACATTTTTTTCTACTTCTGTGGTTTAAAAGTATAATTAATCCCCAAAAAACTAAACAACTCTTCAAACAGAGAAGCCACCGTGATCATTTCAGGTACATTTAGAAAAATTGGTGCAAAAACTCCAGTAATGAATGCGTTTTGTTCTAAAAGCTGATATTGTGACTATCTTAGCAAACAAATTATCATAAAAACATATATTTTATAGCAACACATCAGTAGTAATTAAAATTTTTTTAAATGCAGTTTTTTTATTAAATAAGTGGGGTGAACGATTAAATTTAGGGCCCGTGAACGCAACATTCGCTTTGCTCTGTTCACCTGTTACATTAACTGTATTTCCAGCCACAATAAGCGCAACTTTGTAGGGTTTTTGGCTGATTAAAGTGTACTTACTCTGCGTCAGAGTGGTAGCTGAAACACTCCGGGAGGTAGAGGTCGAGTAAATCCATCCGTACTCTGTGGGCATAGCCCGCAAAAAAAAAAAAAAAAAAGTAAATAGAAGTGGAAATATTTGCTTCTATTCGCTTCCTGAGAGCTTTACGCCTCCATCTATAGCTCTGTCCTCGGCTGTATCCCGCCTCCAGCTCGCCTCATGGTCCCCGACTCGGACTCTACTCCCCGGTCGCCTCCGCAGGCCGGACTGTGACGTCCGCCGGTCCCTGACTGCAACACCTCCCCACCGCCACCTCTCCTTCTGACAGCTGATTGGCTGCTCTAATAGCCAATCAGAGCTTGAGCCGTCGAGGCAGGTGGATAAGGTGTTTTTAACAGGTTTAATGAGCTAATTCTCTTACTTTCTGCGCACATTATAGTTTCCGATTTTTTATGTTCTTAATAAAGAGGAAGTAAGCATTCTTCTGGGTTCTAATACAGGTTTTTGCATCGTTCAGAGTGTTTCCTGTCATTCTGAACCATTTGTAAGTGTATACGTCATTAATAACCTCTATATTAACCATTGCAGAGTTCTTACTGAACAGCCTCTGTTTGCCGAAACATGTCAAGCATACAAGTGACACTCGAAAAAGGTAGATTTGTGCAAAAATCTATTTGTTTATACTGAGCCAGACTGAGAGACTATTTAAAGGCTCCGGAAACTCTTTGCAGGTGTTTTGGCTTAATAAACTGATGACAGCGTGACACTTTGAGCCTAGAATATTGAACCTTTTCACAATATTCTAATTGTTTGAGATTTTGAATTTGGGGATTTCATAAGCTGTAAAACATAACCGTGACTATTATAACAAATGCAAGCTTGAAACATCTGGCTTTGCGTGGAATGAGTCTATATCATATATTAGTTTCACACTTTAAGTTGAATTACTGAGATATATTAACTTTTGCGCAATAATGTGATTTTTGAAGTTTCACCTGTAACTGAAAGCTTATGACTAGTTAGTTGAAGTGCGACCAAGGTCAAAGTGTATTTGTTGCTTTTGTAAAACAGTTCATGTAAAAATTGTGAACATTTACATTACTGTCAGTTTTGGTGTACTTTGTCATTTTTGTATGATTATGTGCAAGCATACATATATATGATTCCACAAGGGTTCACTCAGTAAGATAATTATGTTGATTTATGACCTGACCCTCCTCTTCTGACAATTTTAGGCATGCGCCTGATTACCGTAATGACTCTAAAAGTATCTTGTCAGATGTTCCTAATATGTGTGGTGTATTAGGAGTTCTCTAGTCTGCTTGGAAGCGTCTGAGGACTGCTCGGATCATATATCCAGGCTCTCAAACATGAAACCTTGTACTGATGGACACAAATGAATGTCTGCATGTGAAAGCAAGATGATGGAGGTGCACTGCACACTCATCCCCCACCACGTTTGTTTACTATGGTCATGTTTGCTCTCACAAGAGTTTCTGTCTGACCAGTAAATCGTATATAGTGTGTAGTTCCTGTCATGCTGCTGCACCAAACACTTTGTAGGACCAAAACTGGCAAGCCCATGGTTTGTAATCACCACATCTGGGGTCTCTTGTGTCTTGAAAACAGTCTGATTGTTTTAAAATCCTGCCGTGTGATACTCCACCCCAAAGTAAAATTTTGTCTGTTGCCACATTCCCCAGAGTTGGATAAGTGGGAGAAAGCGATTTGTAACCAGTCATTCTCCTGATCTGGCAGTACTCCATTAGCTTTAGCTTAGCATAAAACAATGTAAGTGAATGGTTTCAACTAGCCTTGAGTTGCAAGTGAAAATAATAAGTAACACAAAGGAATCACAAGCACCATTTTAGACTTTGGACTATTTTATGACATAGCACGACTGTAATCTTTCGCCGAAAGGGGTAAGGATATCACACAGCAGCCACAAAGACACCTGTTTCCATAAACACAAGTACACACTGTTAACAAACTGCCATAACACACACACACACACACAAACGCACAGCTGTACTTTATCATAAAGTAGTCCCAAGTCTAAAATTTCACCTGTGATACCTTTGTGTTACTTATTAGTTTCAGTCAGTATGGTTATTATTGATCAGTCAATCATTGTTGTCATGTTAGTGACATTTTCATACTCAAGGCTAGTTGTTACCATTCACTTACATTGTTTGATGCTAAGCTAACGCTATAAGAGTACTGCCAGATCAGGAGAACGACTGGGCTTCTTCTATTTATCTAACTACGGGGAATATAGCCACACACATCATTTGACTTTGGGGTGGAATGTCCCTTTAATTACTTACTGTACCTTACTACTACTTACTACTTACTATTACTACTACTACTTACTACTACTACTACTACTTACTACTACTACTTACTTGTACTACTACTTACTGTACTTATTGTTACTGTACCATGTTCAGCGCCTTGGGCTTCCTGACAGGGTTGCGGAAGGTGCTTTATAAATAAAGCTTTGATTTATTGATTTGATTAAGGGGCCAAGAGTGCAACAGCTGTGCAAATGAATGTGCTGATGTCCAATCATGCCCCACCTTGATGGTAGCTGTCTGTTTTAGATTAGTGTTCACTTGGAATCATGCTGATGAGCTAAACTCAGCCCAGGTGCCATTTTGCTGAAATCTATTAAGTGAAATTAGTCAAAAAGGTTGTGGCAGTGGCGTAGCCAGATCTTTTAAAATGGGGTGGCCCAAGTAGTGCACTTCTTTGTGCATGGGTGGCACCATTCTTTTTTACTCCAAGCTTTTTGTGGACAAGTCTATTTAAACGAAATTCAGTGAGGTGGCCAATCAGATTCCAAAGGTGGCATGTGCTACCCCAGGCCACCCCCTGGACACGCCACTGTGGTTGCAGTTTTTCTTTTTGCTCTCTGTTGAAAAAGAAAGACATTTGAAAATGTCACTTTACAAATTTCAAACGAGATTTATTTCACACTCAATTTATGTGCGATCAAAACCAGAAAAGAGAGGAATAAGGAGAATTATTTCTGGCTACACAAACCCGAAACCTTTAATTTGTCCTCCAGCGCTGGTCTAATCCAAACCTACAGAACTCTCTTCTAATGTGTTGAGTGCACAAGCGTTAAATTGAATGTAAATCAACAGCTTTCCACATAGACACAATGTAAAGGAACATATGGGCATCCTCATACTGAACCACATTAACTTAAATTCTACTTAAGCCTTAAATGACTTATCTGCTGCAGTGCTGTTATCTGAGATAATCAGCTAAGGTTGTGTGCCTAATGTGATGCCTTTCTCCTTTCGCTCACAAAGCACACGTGCAAACAAAACAAAAAGCAGCACAGGAAGGGTTCAGCATGCAAAAAGGTTTACTCGATAAGACACAAAACTGTGTAATATCAAAATTGTGTAGTGAATTTTAATAAAGTTTAAAATAACCTGTAAAAATCAGATTGCGTTAAGGCATGCTGCTGAGGAAATAATGATAAAGTGTTTCTTTTTATTTACTCATATAAATGTTATGTCAAATATTTGGTGAGTTTGGGAAATGTACATTTGTATGGGGTGAAGTTTGTAGCAATAAATGCACACAAACTTTTTGGGTCCTGGAGGAATTTAAATGCATTGCTTTGTGCAGAAATTCCCACTTTAGGATTAGCGTTCCTAATTAACCATATCACCAATTCATTGTGTTTTTTTGTGTGTTTAAACCTTTAGTGTTGCTTAACTTCTTTAAAAATGTGTTGCAGACTGATACTAGACTTTTATCTACAAAATAATTAGTTACGCGGACTTTCCACTAGACACGTGTTTGCTGTCGTTATCTTTGATGAGTGCATTTCCACTGGCCTCAAAGCTTCTCGTTTTGGGTGCACCCTAGAAGCGTACGGATGCGTCTCTTCGCTAAATTTACGCTTCCAGTCTATTTTACACGATACGCTCCCGGAACACGTCAAGCTCAGCAATTCAAATCAGGACAGAAAGGAAGTCAAACACGAACGCAGTGTAAACCGTCTGGAAACTTTCAAAATAAAAGTCATGTGCAGATATCCGGTTGCTTAAATAGTAAAAAAAAAAAAAAAAAAAAAGTACTAAAACTGTCGTAACCAAAATAAACCAAACAGAAAATAAACCAGAGACTTTTTTGGATACATGCTCCCGTTTTTCTTCTTGTTATCACATGAACTTTGGAAATCACGCGGGATCTGGCAATTCTCCAGTGACCTCCCAGGACCAGCTGCATGTGGCACTTTCATCTGAAATGTTCCTGGTGGGAAGAAACACACTGCTGAGATTGAGGGTAAAACGCCCAATTAGATTTTAGACTCCCATCAATGAGAAAAATCAAATGAGTGCAGCAAACTAAAACCATGATAGTGCCACCTCCATGTTTACACTTGAAATTGCTTGATATTCTCCTGAGACATGCTTTTGTATGCAGTGTGCTTTTCAAATTTCCCTTTACATTTTGCAGTAAGTAGGACTTCATAGAGTAAAAATATTGTATTTCCATGTGGTCCCTGGTAGGAATGAATGTCTTGGAAGTCGTACCTCACAGCTGAGCTTCAGATGGCAGGATCTGGAGTCTTAGTTCATGATATTTGGACGGCTCGCCTCTGAATCGCTAACAGCAACACAACTCTACCACTGACTCTGTTTGCTCTGGAACAATGATATTTTATCTCCACAAGTAACACAAGCCTGGAGGAGATCTGCCGTGTGGTGGAAATGCTAATGCTAATGGTTAGCTTCTACTAGCCGAGACGTTCCCTGCTGTTTCCTGGACGCTAAACCAACAACAACCTTCCCACGAGTCCATATGGGTGAGTCCATGAATGCTAAGTGACAGTGTGATGTAGATCTGTCAGACCTTCAAATCCTAGAGTTTCTTCGTCTGTTTTCGGTCAGAAGCTGATGCAGGAGACAGGTGTAGGAGACTACATGTTAAGCCTGCATGAAAAACTCATAGTGACCGATTATATCAGTAATAGTCATTGAAAAATTTGTTTTTTAGTGTTCCACACCTTTAAAATGAGTAGTTAACTATGAAACGAAAGTTTTTAAATGAGGACCATGTCCAAGTTGTTATAATCCGTCATGAATGAAACCTTTTTCTGCACAGACTGCAAATACAAATAAATACACATCAGCTCTTGTAGAAGTTTAGCTATTTCATTTACTACCAGTTGTGTCTGACAGGATTAAATCTTTGAAATCATTGAGAGCTTGTCAGAAGATTTACAGAAATCATGACACACGTCCAAAAACCCATCGAGGTGTTGATTTCAAGGCATACATCTAGTGTTTGTTGACTTTGAGGATTTCTGGGTCCACTTGAGATGATTTCATCACTACTGTAAAATTCTGAAACTATCTGTATCGTATCATCCTGTCCTCTCTGATCACACTGTGATCCGAGCTTACGACTGATGAAACAATCTCCGCAGGAATGAACTCACCTGTGCTAATCTGTTGCTGAGATAAGGACCAGCCAGCAGACAGCGTGCTGTGGCCTTTCATCTCATTAAGCACCACATGAAAAACTCCCAGCCACAAACACAAGAACATCCGAACACAGAAGATGGAAAAATCTGAAAATCTCAGATGATAGAGATGATTTTTAGTGGCAGATAACTTTATTTGAGCTATAAATGCAAACCAGTTTATATAAAATCTCTAATGGTTAACATATCATAAAACTGATCCTTCAAAGAGAGTTTATCTTCTGTAAACCCTTCAAACTCTTGATGCTGAGATTAAAATGAAGTGGCTTTCAGCCTGGCTGCTGCCAACGTGGATTAATTTCTTAAAAACTGCAGCAGGTTCGCACAAAATCAGGCAGAGGAAATAAACATTAAAAGACAGATAAAATTAAACTATTTTTAAAAGTTTGCCTTTGTCTGACATTTATGACAGTACTTAAAAATGACAGCGCAGTTAATTAACAAGAAATAGGACAAGCTCTGCATCACAGCTGGAAACATCTGTGTTTTTATTAAATTCTTGCCTTTTTGAGCACAAAAGCTCATCACTTCTGATCTGATCGAGTGTTCAAACAATCTTAGTAACCATGAAGAGTGATGATCAGTGAAGGAAAAACCAGGCACATTGCCAGAAAACTCATATGTTTTACTTTAAATTGATTTAAAGGGACATTATGCAAGTTTGACAGCCAAAACATGTATAGAAATAATAAATGTCTTCTTCATACATTCTCCTGCAATGCCCTGGTCCTGTAGAATGAGCCCTGGCATTTTTACTGTGATTGCCTGTTTTTCTGTAAAATCACAGAAAAAGAGAGATGCTCGGGTCGAGCAGGCTGCTTCATGCGCGTTCACGCTCAGGCATCGCTCGTAGCATTTGCTATCCGTAGCTTTAGCAGCAGAGAGAGAGGCAGTGCCACTTTGTCGCTGTTCCTAACGCCTAGTGACAAAGCTAGCTACATTTCTGAGGACCCTTAGCTACTTTCTGTAGAACTTTCTTCTAGATATTTCCTGCTAATTAGCAACAAAATAGCCATTTTCACTCCGAACCGTTCTTTGGTTTGACGTTGTTTCAGCTGTCATCAACGATATAAATGTTACAGATACAAAGGATGTCACTGGTGCTTTAGCTTACCGAGTAAGATGTCTGACTCCCATGCAGAAGACTTGGGTTTGATTCTGGATGTGAACATAGTTCATTTAGAGTTTCTTTTTTACATTAATGGTATATTTTTTTTACAGTAAGATGCCCAAATGTTTATTTGAGACTTGCCGAACGGCATTGAATTCACAGATAAAAAAAGATGTGGGTTCAACTTTCATTTGGGAACAATTTTTCAAGCAAGGGAAGGGAATGATCTGAGCATGCAGGAGGACTGACCCATCATAAACCTTTGTCGGCCGTGCTGAAGAGAAAGCTACAGAACCACATTATTTAATTAATTAGCTGCGTGTTCTCCTGTCCTCCGGGTCACACACACACACACACACACACACACACACACACACACACACACACACGGGACTGTCTCAGCTGTTATTTTCGTTAAGGAGTGTGCACGTACAGAATGCGCGCCTCGTGCACGAGCCTACTATTGAAGCTGCCGTTACGCTTTTGGCCTGAGGGGGCAATCACGAGCATAAAAATTCAAAAGTCTGTAAAGTCCCTTTAACTTATAAATTAAATTAACACATTTTCCTCGATAATAGTTGTTACACTTTTTTATTATGTTAAATCCTTGACTCTTCGAGTCCAAATTGTATCAAACGCTTTCAGACACCTTCCAAATACAGGGGTTCCTTTATCATTTATCAAGACATCAATAAAATGTAAAGTTGGCATCAATTAAAAAAATCTACAAAAAGAAAGAAAGAAAGAAAGAACAAAAGAAAGAACAAAAGAAAGAACAAAAGAACAAAAGAAAGAACAAAAGAACAAAAGAAAGAAAGAAAGAAAGAAAGAAAGAAATGTTACCTATGAATCATGTAATAAATGAACGTGATTTCTGGAAGGACCACAAATCAGTCACTTCCTGTCACGCCGAAGATTTAAACTAAACTGACTTGAAGCTGGGAAAGGATGGAGTTATAATGGTTTGGGTCAAATCTTGAAAACGTTTGTGAAAATAATTTATTACTATTCAGTTTATGTGTTGTAAATAAATAAATAAATAAATAAACCAAAAGCAATAAAAAAAGAAAATGTTTGTTCTGAGATTCCCTTGGCCAACAGTGGAGTTGCTCAGGGTTCTGAGTTTGTACATACGTATTTTTTACTTCTTCGTGAAAAGATTAATATTAATTGCAACATCTTATCACATGTATGCACTCTGTATTTTTCTTGAACTGGTCTCAGCAATTATAGGCATCATTCAAAATACAGAACATAGTAAAAGTATGTTAGAAAATATGTAAAGTTCTGTATTCACATAGTTTAAATTTATCTGAATCTAAAAAAATAAATGGAACTGACTTATGAAATTTTACCTCAAGAAAGATCAAGTAAACTGATATAAAAGCATATTATGGTTTAGCTGTGGCAGTGATCTTACTGGGATAATGCTGGTACACTGACTACACAAAATGTGCCCATGTGACACATTTTGCTTTCAAACTATATAACATAATACAAGTGGTATGGTTTATGTTGTACTGTCTGCAGAATAGAACTGAGCAGTACTTGCTACAGATTCTTGTCATGACTTGCAGGAGGAGTCCAAGCCAGGACATGCAGAATCAACACGACACTCGGGGCAAGTAAAAATAAAGTATTTTTATTATAAAACGGGAACTGAGGATGCACTGGTAAGTCCAGTGAGTAGGGTGCCGTAAGGCGTTAGTCCAGAGTTCAAGTCCCGAGACCAACGGGGAAGGTGGTGAGCCGAGGTGAGCAAGGAAGGGGGGTCCTGTTGAGCGAGGTGGGTGAGGCAGCGGAGAGGGGAAGGGCAGAAGCGGGGGAGGAGGATGGGACGTGGTCCTGAAGACCCGGGGTTCTAGCGGCGAAGTCAATGGCTGTGGTAGCGGGTTCCTAAACAAGGGCAAAGCAGACGAGGTTTCAGAGGCGGGTCCAAAGTTATAATCCAAAGCAATCCAGAGTCAGAGATCCGAATAATCCAATCACGATCACACAAGCGAGCAAACAAACGAATACAAAGGGCAGGGGCTAACCAAACTGTAGCAATCATCCGGCGTCGAGTGGTGTCTCCATCCTCCTTTTATACCAGAGGCTCTGATTGCGGATCCAGCACAGCTGGTGTTCCCTCCGCTTCTCACCTGTGGAAGAGAGCCTCAAAGATGGTTTAATGAGGAGGAGCACTCACCTTGGCTCGTTAATCATGACCCCCCCACCCCCCCCCCCACCCCACCCCACCACCACCACCACCACCTCAACGGACGCCACCAGGCGCCCCAGCAGCGGACCTGGAGGCTTCAAAGTCAGCGATGAGGGAGGGGTTTCGATGAACGATCAAGGAATCCATGAACATTCCTCTGGGCCATACCCTTCCCAGTCCACCAGATATTGCACCCCACGTCCCCGGGGACGTGAGTCAAGGACGTGTCAAACCTTGTAGACCAGGCCCCCCTTGTAGAGCCGGGCAGGCGAGGCGGGGCCGGGGTCGGGCACAGAGACCTGGTGACCACGGGCTTGACCAAGGACACATGGAACGTGGGATGAATCCTGAGGGACCGCGGGAGGTCCAGGCGGACGGTCACTGGACTGGGAATGGCCGCAACCTTAAAAAGACCAAGGAACCTAGGCACAAACTTCCTAGACATGACCTTGATGGGCACATCATTGGATGACAGCCAGACCATCTGTCCAGGAGTGTAGACAGGTGCCGGGTGACGATGCCGGTCCGCCAACCGCCGGTTATTCTCAGCACTACGCTGAAGAGCAGCCCTAGTGGCGGCCCAGGCACAACGGGCCCGCCGGAGAAACTGTGGCGTGGTGATGGCTGAGTCAGACTGGAGGGGAAACAATGAGGGTTGGTAACCAAGGGAAACCTCAAGGGGGGACTGACCTGTAGCTGAGGACACGAGGCTGTTGTGGGCGTATTCCACCCAGGCAAGGTGGTCGCTACAGGAGGCGGTGTTGGTGGCGCACACACAGCGTAGCATGACACCCAGCTCCTGATTCATGTGGTCACATTGTCCGTTGGTATGCGGGTGGAAACGTGAGGTCAATGACACATGGGCCCACAGAGCGGTGGCAGGTTCCTTCCAGACCCTGGAAACAAACTGGGGGCCGCAGTCCGAGAAGATCTCCTTGGGGATCCCATGAAGATGGAACACATGCTTTGTCAGGAGCTGGGCAGTGATAGTAGATGACGGAAGAGCCTTTGGGGAACTAGGTGGCAAGCCTTGGAGAACCTGTCATCTATGGTTAGAATTGTGTTGAACCCACGAGAAACAGGCAAACTACAAGCAAAGTCCAAGGCGATGTGTGACCAAGGCCCAGATGGAACGCGAAGGGGACATAGTAATCTGGCAGGTGATTGGTTGTTACCTTTTTGTTGGGCACATACATGGCATGCTAAGACATACTCCTTTACGTCTCTGTAGATTGAAGGCCACCAGAAAGAGTGCTTTATCAATGCCAGAGCCCGTCCAACACCGGGGTGAATGGCGAACCTCCCAGAATGAGCCTAATGAATGACTTTTCCTCATAGGGCCTGGGAAACAAAAAGTCTATTTGGAGGGCCGTTACCTGGACCGGGGTCGACCTTCAGGGCTTCCAGAACCTGGTCTCTGATCTCCCAGGTAAGTCCTGCCACTACGCAGGATGGGGGCAGGATGGTAGCAGGGCCGGGTTCATCCTCAGGCAAGTGTTGGCGCGAAAGCCCATCAGGCTTAGTGTTCTTGGACCCTGGCCAATAGGAGATAACAACGTTAAAACGTGAAAAGATAAGTGACCAGTGGTATTGGCGTGGGTTTAGCCTCTTAGTTTCCTTGAGGTGAATCAAGTTCTTATGGTCAGTCCAGATAACAAAAGGGTGTTCCGCCCCCTCCATCCAGTGCCTCCATTCTTCGAGGGCCAGCTTCACTGCCAATAACTCCCGATCCCCCACGTCGTACCTGCTCTCTGTTGGTGTCAACCGTCGTGAAAAGAAGTCGCTGGGATGGAGTTTATGGTCCAAGGGTGATACCTGTGACAGGACGGCTCCAACCCCAGTGTCGGAAGCGTCCACCTCCAGGGTGAACTGCTGCTTTGGATCCGGTCTGGTGAGAACTGGAGCCTCCGTGAACTTCCTCTTGAGGGCTCGGAACGCAGCCTCGGCTTCTGGAGACCAAGAGAAAGGTTTAGCGAGGAACGTGAGACGGGTTGGAGGAGCGGCAGTCTGGCTATAGTTATGGATAAGCCGCTGATAAAAGTTGGCAAATCCCAGGAACCGTTGCAACTGCTTCCGGGTTGAGGGTGTGGGCCAGTCTGCAACCGCCTGTACCTTGTCGAGGTCTGCCTTTAACCGCCCACTCTCCAGAACGAAACCTAAAAACTTCACAACAGGGACATGGAACTCGCATTTTTCAGCCTTTACATACAGTCTATTCTCAAGAAGGCGTTGAAGCACGGATCTGACGTGCTTCTGGTGTTGGGTGACTGACCTGGAAAAAATCAGAAAGTCATCTAGGTAGACGGTAACAAAGTCATTGATATAGTCACCTAGTACTGAGTTGACCAGTCTTTGGAACACAGCTGGGGCGTTGGTGAGTCCGAAAGGCGTCACTAAATATTCGTAATACCCCAGCTGTGTCTTGAAGGCTGTCTTCCATTCGTCCCCTTGGCGGACGCTAACCAGATGGTAGAATCAACACGACACTCGGGATAGGTAAAAATAAAGTATTTTTTATTATAAAACGGGAACTGAGGATGCACTGGTAAGTCCAGTGAGTAGGGTGCCGTAAGGCGTTAGTCCAGAGTTCAAGTCCCAAGACCAACAGGGAAGGTGGTGAGCCGAGGTGAGCAAGGAAGGGGGGTCCTGTTGAGTGAGGCAGCGGAGAGGGGAAGGGCAGGAGCGGGGGAGGAGGATGGGACGTGGTCCTGAAGACCCGGGGTTCTCGCGGCGAAGTCAATGACTGTGGTAGCGGGTTCCTAAACAAGGGCAAAGCAGACGAGGTTTCAGAGGTGGGTCCAAGGTCGTAATCCAAAACAATCCAGAGTCAGAGATCCGAATAATCCAATCACGATCACACAAGCGAGCAAACAAACGAATACAAATGGCAGGGGCTAACCAAACTGTAGCAATCATCCGGCGTCGAGTGGTGTCTCCATCCTCCTTTTATACCAGAGGCTCTAATTGCGGATACAGCACAGCTGGTGTCCCCTCCGCTTCTCACTTGTGGAAGAGAGCCTCAAAGATGGTTTAATGAGGAGGAGCACTCACCTCGGCTCGTTAATCATGACATTCTTAAACGTTTTTTGTCAAATTTATTTCTGGCCTTGAAGCGTTGGAATACTCCAGCAGCCACTGGTCCCAGAAATGCCCCTAAGATTTAAATTATTCTCACTGGACGACACAAGTGCAAAAAGAAAAATTATTTCAAAGTAGATGACATAATAAATAAAAGAAAACTCAATAATCCAGATAAACTATCAGCCACACAAACAAAACACAACCTGACCACGTGGTGAACGAGAAAAGCCAAGGGTTTAAAGATGAACGGAGGCCGAATGAAGAGCAGCCCACGCACGGCTGCAGACATCAAAAATATTTTTACACTTTTAAGTCTGAGCTGAGGACAGAAGCTCAATAGCACACACACACACACACACACACACACACACACACACACACACACAGAGAGAGTTGTGGAAATGTATGCATCTAGCGTGTGTGTGTGTGTGTGTGTGTGTGTGTGTGTGTGTGTGTGTGTTCACATTTTTTCTCCTCATCCCTAACCCTAACCAAATCTCAGCCTCCAGGGACAGCTGTCGCTTTGACTTCCAAAACCAGACAGTCAACCCCCCCCCCCCCCCCCCCATCACACACATTAGCATTAGCCTCCGAACTGGACAGTGTAATCTGCTTAGTTTATATCTGACTGTCAGCCATCCATCAATTACTGGAACAGTGTGACACGACCATTGACACTGTGAGCAAACACTCTCGTCCCGCTGCACCAACACAGCATCCACTGGCGCACACTTAGCTTCTAGGAGCAGAAAGACGTAGGACCGTTCAACGAAACAAATGCAGATTCCAAGAAACATCAGTCTATTTGCTGAGGGAGAATCTTACATCCACATTCAGTTTTGGTGTCTTAAAATAGATAGATGGAGGGAAACAATGCACAGATTGGCTGACAGATGAGCGCTTGGACTGGGATCAGTTTCTCATTGATCTGTGGCACGCTGTATGGGATCACAGATCTCACACTCACATCCATGGCAGAAACTTTAGAAACCCTCAGAGAAACACAGAAATGTCACTTTGAGCTACTGGGACCTGCTGCTGCTGCTGCTCAGTGGGTCAATGGTCTTCAAATGCCTTTCACGTATCTGGAGATCTTACAGTCCCACTGCAGAGCAAGCGAGTCATTGCTGGGAAATGGGATCTGCTTTCAGGGAGACAGGATTTCATCTGGACTAATTTAAGCCTGTTTATGAAAATCTGAGGCCAAAACCACCAAAGGAATCCTCCTCAGTTCAAGACCCAGACTTGACACTCTCTGAAAACTTGACTGGATTGCCCTCTAGTGGAGGACTTTTTCTTGTATTTACTCAGTTCAGTCCTGCCTTGAAAATATAGATTAAAACACAAAAAGTCATGATTTAAAGACTCGACTGGAGATAGGAGATTTACGCAGATGCATGCCTTTGTTCAGGCGGCCATATTGTTCAGGTGCCCATCTGGAGGCCCTTAGGGTGATTAGTCTATGTAACCAAGCTTCTCCTAACAGCATAATGTGGATTACCACAGCAAAGACCCTTCATATTCCCAGCAAGCGCGATGGGATTAAGTGGTCAACTGCTGGTCACCCTCTTCTGTCTCTAGTTGCCATTTGGGGAGAAAAGGGGGAATATATCTTGTGCGTGTTGTCGTTCTATCTCAGTGCCGCCCCAGAAAATCGGAAGTTCCGGGTAAACATCTCACATTGCTGCATGAGGGATTTAATTCCTTATTAAATCTCCCCTTGGCTCGCCACTATCAAGGTTTATTAAGCTGATGTACAATGGTTTAAGTCCTACTTAGCCAGTGAAATGAATCTGTTAAAAATGGAGTCCCACAAGGCTGTACTCCAGGACTTTTTCTGTTGTTATGCATGATGCTTTTTTTTTGGATCACAAAAAAAAAAGAGTGAAAGGCTGTCTTATTTTCTAAGTCTAACTATTGTTTTTTATTCTCTTGGTTTCATGATCTTTAAACAGACGTAAAATATTTTAGGAAAGACAAAAGATTTCTAAAAGAAGCAAAAAGAAAAAGTAAAGTTTTGTTCTAAAGTGGAATACAACGATTCAAAACATTCTTAATTTGTCCCTAAATGTTTTATCTCTTGATTTTAAGTAAAACACATACATGTTTGTTTTTTTTGTTTTCTTACATTTTTTGTGATATTTGCTCTTTAATAATTGCAAGTCCAGATTTTTATCTTTTTTTTTTCTTCATTTTCTTTTGCGTATTTTTGGTTTTGCTGGAAAAAAAGACCCGACTATCACATCAAAAAGTGCCTTTAGCATAAATGATCGATTAAAACCAGCCACCATAAAAATAGATTTGAATTCCAGAACAAGTTTCATACCCCCCCCCCCCCCCACACACACACACACACACACACACACGCACACACCTCCATGCACCTGGTTCCCAGACCTGCCCCAGGCGAAGAGTCACTGAAGCGGGTCCAACACACACACTGAATCCTGGGAGTCAGCACCACACACTTACTGCTGATGTCAGGAACTCTAAGAAACACTTTCTCACTCTCACACACACACACACACACACACACACACACACACACAGTCACTCAGACAGCGACATAGCATCCACCTGACCCCATCATCTCACTTTTTATCTCCACAGGTGGTAAATTCAGCCCCCTGGCTGTGCATCAGCTAGTCATCACTAAGCAAGTCAGCTCAAAACATCTTTCTTGTCTTGTTTTTGTTTTTTAATAAGATGTGTATCGAGGTTTTGTGTGTTCACCCTCTGGGTTTACCTCTGTCATCCACCTGGTCGGGACACGTTCTGTCAGCAGCTCCACAGGTGATCCAGCTGCATCACAGAAAACCAACAATCCATCCCCTCCTTCACCCTCTCCTCTTCCTCTAAATCTTTCTAGTCTCTGATTGTTGAATCAAACCGACGCTTCCAGGTGGGATGCTTCAGCTCAGGCAGGACACGAAACACACCCTCCCTCCCTTCCACTCCTCAGAGCTCCGTGCTGTTCCTTCATTGACCCCCACCTTCTGGCCATCCAGTTACCCTGCTCTACCGGCTCCCAGCCACGACAAAAAAAAAGTGCACCAATCAAAATGTAATTTTCTGCAAGATTACGCACGACTTTGCTTCAAAGGGCCACCAAATACAATGGAGTTGCATGCATGGTGGTCAGAAACAGCGAGGAAGAGGAGGATATTCATCTTTTAAAAAATAACGCTCAGAAACAACCTCAAACTGAGCCCAGATGTTTTACAGGACGTATGAAAGGGAGCCAATAGAGAGAGGAGTTCACCTGCAGGCACACACACACATGAACGAATACACACACATCTTTGTTTCTGCCTATAAAAAACAACAGCAGACTGTTTGTACGCAAACAAAAGCAGAAGCAGATGTTCTTCTCCTTGTTTTGGTCAGTACTCACCGTCAGTTTCATCCACTGAAGCTGGTTGGTCAGTCCTCTGCTCTACAGCTGCAGTCAGTCAGTCTCAAGGACAAACACTCCAGCTCTCCTCGCCTCTGGTCTCTAGCTCAGCGATGCAGCAGCAGCGCACACACAAATTCATATAGGAAACACACACACACACACACACTCTCTCTCTTCCTCTTTCCTTCCTCTCAGCATCTCACTCTCATCCAGTGCTGAGTTTACCTGCCTGCCGTGCTCACAGGGGAGTCCTGAAAGTGTGTGTGTGTCAGGGCAAAGACAGAGAGAGAAAGCGGGTGTGTGTGTGTGTGTTTTGAGCTGGGGGAGGACCGAGCAGAGGCTCCCCTCAAATGCAGAGGGAAGCGGTGAGCAGAAGGAAAGCTAGTGGACGCACAGAATTCCCACAGATACAGAGGAGGGTTTTCTGTTGCAGCCATGCTGAAGATGGAGGAGGCGGACAGCGAACGCATCGTATTTCAGGGATGTTGAGTCAGCATGGGAACGTCGACGGAGCTGGAGAGAATCTAGAATTACACGAGTAGATTTGTTCTGAAACTCACAGAGAATGACGAGTAACTGAAAACAAAATTAGAAAGTTGCTTAGAAGGAATAGAAAGTCATTTTTCAGTCACTTCAATGGTTTCCTTTGATAGCTGCTGATCTGGTTTCGAATGAACCATTTAGACCTGGACTGATGAGACTCGCCCAGTCAGGCCGAGCTTCAGCGTTTCAGCCAAGAACAAAACAAAATACTCAGAAAACGGTTCAGTAGGATCCATCATCTGGTTCTGTTACCTGGTCTGTGCAGGTTCACAGAGAAACTGAAGGATTAGGACGACTCACTCGTAATACACTCTAAAAATTAAATGTTGGATTTACTTATCCAAGTTATGTCAACTGGTTCAACAAACCCCAGCTGCTTAAATGTATATTACTGTTTAGATTTAAGCAAATTGATTTACTAGTTAAAAGTACTTGGCTGTGTAAATTCACCTTTTTTTTAGTGTGTGAGTAGAAACAGCTGATTACCGAAGGCCTTGAGGTCTCAGGCCCTGTCCACACGTAGCCGGGGATCTGCCAAAACGTAGATATTTTTCTACGTTTTGGCCTGTCATCCACACGAAAACGGAGTTTTTTCACACGAAAACAGATCTTTTTAAAAACTCCGGCCAAAGTGAAGATCTGCGTTTTCTCCGTTTTGGGTGTCTGCGTGTGGACAGACAAAACCGGAGTTTTAAGGTCCGCAACGTCACTTTCCGCGACAAAAAAATGCTGACATCACGTGTGCGACCTGTGTTTACACTAGCCGACAGCATGGACGCCCTCAGAGCTGCGCTCGCTTTATCAATTGTCCAAGCGCTTTCTGCTTGTTTGTTTTTGCACGCGGAATTCCTGCTCCTTGCGGAAGACCACAGACGAAGGACGAGGTTAAGAACGGGGGAAGTACTGCCGCCTACAGGTCTGGCATGTCCTTAACAACGTATTTATCCGGGTACGTGTGGACAGTTATTTTTTAAAACGAGGTGGTGTGGATGCAAGTTTTTGGAGGGGCGGATATTCGTTTTTTTAAAAACCCGGCTACGTGTGGACTAGGCCTGAGTGTCCTTCAGGGGGTCATTGTCAGGTTTAGACAATGTTAAAAAAAAACATGTCATTCCATTTAACTTTAACTTGTTTCTTTTCTTTTGATTGTATTAAATAGAAATTTTTAGACATTAAAGAGAGACTAGACGGTTTTGGCTTGCTTTTAGCACCCCCAAGTGTCCGTTTAATAGAACCAAAAACAAAATTTACCTCCGAGCTGAGCGAATCTTTTGACACTTTAATCTGAAAACTGAAACGTCTCCCCAGTCTTCCTTAGTGTCTACAGGAGCGACTAATCACTAAAGTAAACAAACCAGCTTTGTTTACGATCTAAAACATGCAGGAAATGCAGGAAGCAGACTGCAGCACCAGGTATGTAAGCTCCATTTTTTTCCAGTCCAGCACTCTTAAGTTGCAAGTGTGGTATTCTGACCACAGAAGGTGGTGGGGGTCTGAGTGGCACTTCATTAACCTTGCAAAGGGTCATTTTAGCACATACTGGCTCAAGAAAATGATTTTAAAACATAAAAAATCTGCAAAGTATCTCTTTAATAAATAAAAGTCCTTTTTGAGAATAGGTGAGGGTCATTTGCAAAATTCAATGAAAGCAGTAAAACTAATAAAAAGATGATTTTTTTAACAGTGCTGTCCATTTTGCAAACAAACTTCATCTAAAAAGATTCTCCCCCACATAATCGGTTTCTTTTACCGACTTCAACATGGAAACAAAAGACCATAAAATATAGTCACCTTTCCCAGATTAGCCTTAACAGACAGCTGATTTTTATTTTTTCAATCAGCTTCAAAAAGGAAACAGACGCTGTTCCAGTACAAACATACATTCTCCGTAAACGCCAGTTTAAAGACTCATGCCTTTAGCTCCATCTGATCGTCTATTTTTGTCCACAGTGAATGGACTAGTCATGCAACATAGGGGAAAACAGGTGCAAGAGCCCTTTAAGTGAAGGTGACATTCCTTATTTTCCCCTTTGGCGGTTTCTGATCACGCACAGGAAACCGTGAAAAATCACCTCCATGTAAAGCTGTCAAGTGTGATGTCACTTAGCACGGCTACAGGTGGCTAAATGCTAGTTAGCATCCTTCAATTTTTTTACTTTTAAATTTTAAAACAGAAAAGGCTAAATCCCACACAGAAGTTTGTGTTAAAGCTGCAGCAGAGAGGTGCGGCAGGCACCGAGCCAACACAAAAACCATGCTTTTAGATTCTTTTGTTGAGAAATAAAAGCATTTTAATAACTAAACGTGCTCCATTTAAATGAAGAATAAAACCTTCCATCAATGCAGCGTACCCCAACTTCATCACCAAAAAACATGGACGTAATTTTGGGGGGGGGACAGGGGGGACATGTCCCCCCCACTTTTTCCAAAGTCAAGTTTTGACCCCTGCACTTTTTACCATCCAAAAACAATATTACGCTATATTAAATTGACACTGGTTGAGCTCTAGGACCAAGCAGAAAACAACCATTTGTGTTGAAGCCTGTTTCCCATTAGAGCATACTGTAAAGATACCCCCCCCACACCCCAATCCCCGTGTCCCCCCCACTTCTAAAGTGAAAATTACGTCCATGCCATAAAACAACACGAGAGCTGTGCTGAGGTTTATAAACTCAAACCGCTGAATTCAAACTGTGCAATTTTAGACAAGTCCATGTTTGTGCTCCAATCAACGCGGCTAACCGCTAACCGTTTGTCACCAGAGGCCACCTCTGATGCACTCGAAGATCCTGAAGCGTCTGCGGTAACTCATCAGTGTCTTTTACCTCCAACATGGAGTCTGAGCAAAACGTGTCCCTTTTTTACGCCTCAGTGGCGACTACGGGAAGTCTCTGAGGCCGTCCCAGGCTTCTTCTGGGTTCCCCAATATGGGAAAGTAGTTTTGTCAGCACAGATGAGCTTGGGATCCCCCAGGTCTAGTCTCTGGTCGTCCACATGGCTGGGTTACTTAAAAAAGTTGTTTTAAAAGAGCCCCGAGGAGACGTTTTATTCCAGTCCCTCCTGTTTGGGGCGAACAGCAGACGTTCAGTTGAAACCTAAACCTGCTCCTTTGGGTCTCTGGGTGGCCCGGATGGGCTCGGTGATGCCCCGCCCCTCTGGACCCAGACCCGTTCCGGGGTTCCAGCCCATGCTCTGCAACATGCGGCTCCCCGTGTTCGAGTCGGGGATTGGCGGAGCGTTCTCCCCGACGACGCCTGGAGAAGACAAAAGCAAATCAATAAAAACGCGTCGGTCACCATAAACTAGGCCGGTTTCTCTTTCATGGGGGGTCTTCAACATTTGTGCTAATAATAAACCGCTCTGGGTTCATGATTTGCATTTCTTTCTGTCTGATTGGCGGTTTTCTGGTGCTGTCTGACGGCCGGAGCGGAAGCGTGTAACCGACTTTTATAGATGAGCGACGTCCGTCTTAGACAACGGTCGTTTCATCCTCCTGTTTCCAGGAAGTTGTCTTCGGTCAGAGTCCAGCTAATCGCTGTTTTTAATCCTCTCTTTATTTGTAAGCAGCGCAGAGTAAAGCTGCTCACTCTGAGCCCCAAACCGGACCGGCGTGGCTCCCAGGAGTATTAAGCCCTTATAATTAGGAGTGACGGGGATAAAGAACAAATTAGACCAAAAAAATAATCAAATACAACTAGAATCTAATACCGGAGGATCCAACAGAGCCAAGCGGGGCTGCTTTTCGTCTCCGCTTGATGTCCCCTGTGCACAGAGAGCCGAGGTGTCCGCTGGTCTGTCTGCAAAATCAAACAGGAAAATGTTAATAATTTAAATAATAATAATGGAGTTATTAGGCCAACGACTCTCACCTGCTGGCTGTTTTAACTGAGCAAGTCCTACGATGTCCTCTGTCTGAGCACGGGTCCCAGTGCAACTGAGACGGGAGCAAAAGACAAGACGTCTTACGGTCTGAAGCAATCGGGACATGAGAGCAGGACTGTTAGACTCACCTGTCCGTGGTCCCTCCTTGAGCCTGAGCTAAACCACGGCCTGTTAAAGACAGACCGTCGTGTTATACGATACCAAAAACGAATCAAACGAACCATTTAGTAGCGTTTGATTAACTGAAATGTACTCATGAAAGCAGCGGGTTGCTAACTTGAGAATATTTGAAAAAAGGAGGGGCCAGAATTTGGAAAAACACAAATAAGAACGGAAAACGTACTCATGTGAGTCCTGGTTCTGTCTGCTCAGCCTCTCACTGAAGCCTGGACTGGAGCTTCCTCGCAGACCAGCTTCAGAACCCTGCTGGTTCCCATGGAGACGGCTCAGCCTGGCCTGAAACCCTGACAGACACAAACACAGATTTATTATTAAAAAACTGTTAAAACTCCAGCAGCAACTCGGATAAAACAGACAAAGTGAAGGAGAAAACAGATCTGTTTGAAATCTACTGAGTAGAGAAGCTATCCCCCCTAGTGGTCGTGAGTGGGACTGCAACAACATTGCAAAACACTTCTTTCAGTCTTGCGGGGAGGTGGAAGTGACGCCGCCCACCTCTCTGAGCTCCAGGGGTCAAGAGCGGGAAGGATCCAGACAGGATGCTGCTGAAGACGGGGTCGGAAAGGTCCAGCTCCTCCGACGCCGTCTCCCTCTCCCACCAGGGGACCACTCCTGCTATCCCACACGCACCGCCGGGCCCAGAACCCGACCCAGGGTCGCCGTCGTAGAACCAGTCGCTCTGCTCGTCATCACCTGGAACAAAAGGCCAGAAAATTTACAGAAAACTAATCAGATGACGACTGACATCAAATCAGAACATGACCCCATCGTTACCTTGCCTCCCCTCATCGTTGGTATAGAGGCCACCATCGCTGCTGTTGCTGACACTGCTGGTCTCACTGGGGAGGAGACACAAACATCGACATAAAGCGCTGAACATGACGTCAAATTCTTTTGTTACCTTGATCAAATCTACAATTCCACTCAGAGTCCAACAACAACGGTTAAGGGCTTTCTAGAGGTGACGAGGAGGAGTCTGGAGAAGCTTTCAGACTAGACCATAACTGAGTCCAGATGAATTAGACCTGGAAATAAAATTATTTTTATGGATCTAACCCCCAAATTCCACTACCTCCGCTCCGGTCCGCCCCCGCCTTCCGCAGCCGCTCGCTTCCAAACTCAATGTTTACTGGTACCCGCTCTACAACGGCTCCGCTCCGGTGCGGAGACCTGAGGTGCGCAAACAGGCGTGCGCGGGATTTTCGAGATCTTGCGATACAGTCCGAGCAATAAACGCGGAAGTTAGATCCAAACACCCGTTGTGTGGGAGAAGCATCGGCATGAACTGTTTAATCTGCCCATCATTTGTGTTGAGAGATCAGCAGTGTTTGGATCAACAAAGTGTGACTACTTTGATAGTAGAAACTGTATTTATGGCTTATGTTTGTGCATTTAAAGTTCAGCCGCCATTGATAGTTGTTAAAAGTTGTTAAACCTGTGCAAAAGAAACAAAAAACACCTTTTGTTTATCGATTTATTGTGAAAAACGGAAGTTGTGCTTGCTCCTTTTCCTGTTGGGCCGTTGTGATTCCTGTCCATTTACTGCGGAGGTGCTCCGGCGTCCGGCAAAAATAGGATCGGTTCTATTTTTGTCGGACGCCGGAACAGAGGGCGGAGCACGGCCGCAGTAGTGGAACAGCTCTGAATGACTACAACGGGACCGATTTTGCTCCGGCGTTCGTGCCGGAGCGGAGGTAGTGGAATTTGGGGGTTAAAGTTCAATTTAAAAAAATCCAAAAGCTTTCTTAGTTTGATGCCCAGACTCACATATTACCTGCAATCCTTAAAAGCCCGTTAAATAAGGCAAGAGTAGAAATGTATAAATAAAGTGCAAACACTAACCACCTGTCACTCATCTCCTCATCTGAGCCCTTTTGCTCCTCCAGCTCCATCTTCTCCTTGGACCCCTCCGCTGGAGAAGAAACTGGGTCTTCGCTCTCAACAACCACCCCTTCATCTGCAGCTTCCGCTCCCAGCCTGTGGGTTGTTAGCTTCCTCTTCTTCACCTGGTTCTTGCCTCCCTCTGACCCGATCACTGCTCCTCCACATAGCTCCAGCTCGCCCACCCGATGAGGCCTGCTGCCAACACGGGCTTTGGGGATGGGTGGGGGACCCAGCACGATGGAGGAGTGGGGTTCTGGCTCCACAGGCGGGTCAACGGCCATGCGTTTGACCTTACGCCGTCGCCTGAGGCTGCGCGTTCCCTCCACTGAGCCCAGGACAGATAGGTCGTCTTGCCAAAACGGACGCTTGCTCCGTCCAAGATCGGCTGCATGAGGAGGGCGTCTTTTTGGGCCAAGCTGGTCATCGGAGTCGCTGTTGTCACGAGCGTGGCTATTAGCAGCAGAAACACCTCCTGTGCCGGCGCGGTAGTCCTGCAACAAACAGAACGGCGATGAAAAGCAGACTGTGATGCGTCGGCTATAAAAAGAGATGATGCAACACGTGCACGGCAGAACTTCAACAGATTTATACAGCAATCAGCATGAGTGCAGCTCAAGTATCAGGCTGATAGCCAAGCTGGCACCAGTCATAAAAGTTCTGTTTATCAGTCCTGCAATAATTCACCTTATGTTCCTCCACGCTGGACTCTGAACCCTCACTGAGATGACCCGTCTCCCACGGCGGATGTGGGTTGTCCGAGCGTCGTTTTCTCCCCCTCCGTTTCCGAGCCTGTCTCTTCAGCAGGCAGCCCACAGCCAGCGCGTGATCTCCTCCGTCTCCAAAGCCAGCACGCGCAGCTTGCTCTGAACTCTCCTCCAGAGCTGACACCAGGTCATGGACCAGCTCGTCCATCGTCCGGTGAAAGTGCCTGGGGAATGAGGAGACCAAAAAGGTTTCATTAATGCAATCAAACAAGTTATAAGCATGAGAACAAGTCATTGTGAATCTTTGAGTAAGATCATTAAAGATTTTTTGTTATTATAAAATGGATTGTGTGTAGCTAAGACTCAGGAACCCATCATCAACTAAATTGACACGGATTGCAATAATTCTCAAATTTGCTGACATTTACCAATACGTTGTCATAATTTCACGAATTTAAATTAGATCTACATCATTTCTCAACACTCACGTTCTTAAAGCTCGTTTAAATTCACCCCAAAAAAGCCAGATTACTTATTTTAAACTGCTCTTGTCTTACCTTCTTAGCAGTAATAGATGTTAGCTTAGAGTGCTAACGTTTCTAGCTAAATTGCTCACTCTACATCAACAAACGACCAATTATAATATCTTGATAATCCACTAAGTGCTGCTCGAGAACAACAAAATATGCAACAACTGTCACCAACAAATAAAATTATTTTTAAAAATCGCTTAAAATTCACATTTTGCGGCTAGCCTGCTAGCATAGCTGTCTTAAACGCTGTAGTCGGCTGATTATGAACGAGAGTTGAGGAGACGTGAGCAACATGTCACGTCTAAAGACCACCTACCAGCCAGTTCCTGCTTTGCCGATGGTTTTTAGATGACCTGCACGGAACATTAAAGCCACCAAATGCCAGGTATATTTACCCAGAAACAACAGATAAACAATGAGACACCGCGGACATCATAACTGACACAAAAGCTAACGATCAGTTAGTTAGCTGGATCAACAGAACGCCGTGAATGCGTCAAGATGTTGACTTCAGGTGCTGCAGGAAAATAGGACATTCACAGTGTGAAATGTTACTATGTTTTGGTTTTTTATTATCGCAAACTTGGCAACAACAGTTTGAGTGAATGAAATCATACTCTTGAAAGATATATGAAATACCGTAATACAGATATGCATGACGGAATGAAATTTAACAGTCCTCAGACCAAATTAACTGAGGTTATTCATTATTTAACTACAGCAATTGAAGGCAACCTTAAATGTCTGACCCGTGCAGTTTCCTTTATTGCACGCTAGATGGCAGTGTACTCTAAGGAACTTCTTTTGAGGGATTTAATAAAATAACTGCATTTTATCACCCATTTCTTCACTTGAACATTTAGGTTCCAATTCAAATATACAAAGTAAGATATTAAAATTTTAAATAAACTTTAAATCCATAAAGTCATACATAACGTTAAATAGATGTTAGATAGAGCATAGACGAGTTCCTGATCCGCTTTTATTACATAGGATCCTTTTATTTTACAGCAGTCAAGATATTCATGCTTTTTTATTAAAAATTTGATATCACATTTAACACATCAAATAATTTGATTCCTCTCAAAATATGTAGATTTAACTTAGTAAATTGTTTAGCTTTTATTTGTAACGCTCATTTTTAATCAATCAATCACTCAATCAATCAATCAATCAATCAAAGCTTTATATATAAAGCGCCTTCCGCGACCCTGTCGGGAAGCCCAAGGCGCTGAACACGGTACATGAGAGAAAGAGGTAAAAACATTAAAGCAGAAAACAAATGGGTAAAACAAGAGATAAAGAAACTGATGAAAGCAGGGAATTAAAATCAACATAAAGGAAGGCCTAACTCATACACATTCAGGGAACGCCAAGCGGAGGAGGTGCATTTTTAGGCGACTCTTAAAGGCTGGCAGAGATGGGGACAGTCTGACTGAGGGTAGCAACTGGTTCCAGAGTGACGGGGCTAGGACTGAGAAAGCCCGGTCCCCACGAGTACGGCACCTAGAACGAGGGACAGCGAGCAGGCCTTGGTCAGAGGAGCGCAGAGTGGGTGATGGGGAATGTCTGTTCAGGAGCGTGGCTAGATAGGGGGGAGCACCACCATGGAAGAAACTGTAAACAAAGACGAGGAGTTTAAAGTGTGAACGGTAACAGGCCGGAAGCCAGTGCAGGCAGGCCAGAACTGGACTGATGTAGTCCCGTTTCCTGGTCCCAGTCAGGAACCTGGCTGCGCTGTTCTGCACAACCTGTAGGCGGCGCAGTGATGACTGACACAACCCTGCATATAGAGAGTTGCAGTAATCAAGCCTAGACATTACAAAAGCATGGAGTACCCGCTCCAGGTGGGCTCTCGACAGCATAGGCTTGATTTTTGCAAGGCGTCTCAGATGAAAGAAACTGGACCAGATCACAGAATTGATGTGAGCATCAAATTTAAGTCCAGCGTCAATTTTCACCCCCAAACTGGTGACAACTGGTTTTGAGTAAGGAGAAAGAGGGCCAAGATCAACATAACGACCCACAGCAATGAGCTCTGACTTTCCCTCATTCAGATGCAGAACGTTGGCCATTAGCCAAGACTTCACCTCGTTAAGACAGCACACAAAGGACTGGATAAAGTGACCTTTCTCCTGACACAATGGAGAGTAAATCTGACAAACGTCAGCATAGAGGTGGAACGCTAGGCCATGTTTACGAAAGATTGACCCCAGAGGAAGCAAATAAATGGCAAACAAAAGAGGACCAAGGATTGATCCCTGCGGGACCCCCCAGTGGAGCCCCTCCCAAGAAGAGAAATCATCACCCATTTTAACACAGAATGTCCTGTTGTGGAGATACGATCTAAACCAATCCAGAGCAAACCCTTTAATCCCAACCCATCGTTCCAAGCGATCGAGTAGAATCGCGTGGTCAACTGTGTCAAAAGCTGCCGTCAAATTTAACAACAGAAGCAGCACAGATGTACCCTGATCTAGTGATAGATAGATATAATTTAAGACCCTCAGTAGAGCAGACTCTGTGCTATGGCCAGACCTGAACCCTGATTGGAAAACCTCAA
Organism: Nothobranchius furzeri; assembly: GCF_043380555.1. NCBI lineage: Eukaryota > Metazoa > Chordata > Actinopteri > Cyprinodontiformes > Nothobranchiidae > Nothobranchius > Nothobranchius furzeri. Next base: position 27,363,789 of record NC_091742.1, read on the forward strand.
ACAGATCAGAGTCAGCTAAATGTGAGACCAGCTGCTGATAAACGACTTCCTCAAGCAGTTTTGATGTAAAAGGCAGGGTAGAGATAGGCCTGTGATGTTCGATCACAGAGACATCAGCACCAGGTTTCTTCAGGGTCGGCCGAATAACTGCTGCTTTCAAAGCAGCTGGGACCACACCTGTGCTGAGGCTCCCATTGATAATCTGACCAAGTGAAGGGCCAAGGCACGGAAAGGCAGCCTTCCAGAGGCGAGGCGGCAGAACCTCAGGTGGAAAGCCGGATGGCTTCTGCCTCGCAACTAGCTTACTCAGCTCAGAATAAGAAACGGTATTGAGGGAGCTCAGGGTGGGTGGTGATGGAGGAACTGGAACAGGGTCAACAGAGTTACCAGAAATAGCTGCTCTAATGCCCGATATTTTGTGAACAAAGAATTTGTGAAAACTCTTAGGAGTTATGTTTACATTCACAGTAATTTACCAAATAAATACAGTGGGAACATAACATTAAAAATTCCACATCCAGATTTGTTCTGTTCTAGAGAAGGTTTGAGAAAACTGGGTCTTTTTACGTATCACGTTACAAAAATCACTCCATAGAACTTAGTCTTTTTTTTAAAAGATTTACAATAAAACTAGGCTAACAATCTTTACTTTATTTTGAAAATGAAAAGTTTGAAGGTGTAATTAGAATAAATTGTCACAAAACTAAACTGATGTTGTTGTTATTGAGGCAACAAGTTTCGACACTCTGAAATGTAGTATTTTACTGCAGTTCTTTTTACCCCGTAACACCAGTCGTCGCAAATTTGCATCAAACCTGCATTTCCTCCAAATGCAACCAAAATGCCGCATGTACCGGCGAGAAAATCCACAAGTGAAAAAAATGTTTATAATTGAAAACTAATCCAGGCGTTAGGGGGTTAAATAGGTGTGGGAAGTTGGGAGATGCTCAGGAAATGTTCCATCCTTCAACTGGGGGGGGGAGGGGGGAGTGTTGCAAAGCATGGAAAAGTTAGTGAAACCCAGAGTTAAGTCCAATCACTATAATCTACGAAATCCCTGAGGTTATTGTAAGGGTCCCTGAGTACCAGTGAGCTCATGACTGCAACAGGTGGGCCTCATCTGAAAATCTGTGACACCATTGTGGTCAGCGGGGGGGGGGGGGGGGGGGGGGGGGGTACCAGCAAGGTCTCAAAGTCTTTCTGTTAGGTAACTGGAAATGTACTCACTTAACAGAGTGTCAAGCATGTGCTGGTAGAGGTGAGTGGTGGGGATTAGTTATCTAACTGGTGTGTGATCGTTTAAAACCAGAGGACGTTCACTCAGATCAACATTCTGCCAAATAATCCCATCAAATTCCGAAGGAGTCAGAGGTTCCCGTGGATGACGACCTCTTAAGGCCCGACTCGGGTTTCCAGCAGGGGGGCCCAGGTAAATTTAGTAGACACTGTTCAGTTGCACTTGACCGTCAAATGCTTATCGAGCTCGGGGAGAGAGGACACACGCTACAGGAAAGGGCCAAACTGCTGGAGTTAATGTAATCTACTGATGGGATTGGGATTAAACGCGTGATGGAATCATGATATCAACAGAGGGTGAAGAGGAGTTAGATGAGGCTGTTCAGCAGGATTCCCCAGACACCACCTGGAGCTGGGTGAGTGATTTATAATCATCAGCATGAGGGGAGGGTGGGTGAAAATCATGAAATATTAATAATTTATGTATTTTAAAAATATTAGAGCAGTTTACTCCTTTAAAATCTTCTCAAGGACAAATGATTAAGATGTTTTTTAAAAGTCCTGCAGCAGGGTGTGTTTAGATAATCCACCACGTAAAATAATCTGCTGCAACCAATACCCTGGAGGGGGCGACTTGGGGTGATGGGGGGGAGGGGGGAAAGGAGAAAACAGCCCGTTTATCACACATGAGGGCAGAGGGCATATTAATAAACTGATTGATTAAGGGAGGCAAACATGAAACAAATGCTTTCAGTAAGTTATAACTCTGTAATAATCACAAGAAAAGAGACTATTTTAAAATTTCTTTCTTGTTTTTTCACTCATTTGAGGTAATAAAGGTTAGAAAATAATGTTTGTGATCATTTTTGTTACATCAAACATGAATCTTAAGGGATAATTCAGCTATTTGAATATACCTTATTCCATAAAGGTGTGGGCTAATGCGTCACACATTTATTATTCTTCCCTTATTAATTTCTATGGCCCACATGTGTGGAGCTACGCACTAAAACCATAATATTATATATATATATGTGTGTGTGTGTGTGTGTGTGTGTGTGTGTGTGTGTGTGTGTGTGTGTGTGTGTGTGTGTGTGTGTGTGTGTGTGTGTGTGTGTGTGTAATGCGGAGTGTAAGTCAATAGCATTTACATAAATTACAGTAAATCCTTTTTTAAAGAGTAAAATTGCTTCCTTGACACAAAAAAAAAGAGCGGGGAAGTAGTCTTCACTTAAAAAAATCCCACTGCTTCTCTACAAACGTTGCATAAAATTTGCAATTTCTGAGTAATTCTGGGTAAATGTTGCAAGTGGTGAACTTGTGCAAAGTAAAAAAAAAGGTTATGGAGCATTAAATCCTTGGGTTTGTTTAGACAGAGTTGCTGTGTAATGTGTTCCTGAGCGATCGTGCGTGCAGGACACGAAACTCCCACCATGTGTGGCTTTTGTGTCGTGACAGAGCATGTTCTTAGAAACACGTCAGTAGGAACAGCTGTGGGGCTCATCTATCCTTGGAAGTCCTACTGATGAAAACGGATGTGGGGTCAGCTCTTCGAGAATGTGGTATTCGTCACATTCTGAGCTGGAAGGATCATCTTAATACTGTAAATGCTTTGTGTTTTAAAAAAAATCAGGTTTAATGACACTGAAGTCATTTTGTTGAAGAAATTAGTAACTCTTGTAAGTGCAATAAAATACTTTATTTCCGGTTTAACTCAGAGGTGGAAGTGGCTCTTGATTTTTTTACTTTAGTAAAAGTACAAATAAAGGGGTTAACAAATTCGTCGTCTTCCTCCGCTTATTCGGGTCCGGGTCGCGGGGGCAGCATCCCAACTAGGGAGCTCCAGACCGTCCTCTCCCCGGCCACCTCCACCAGCTCCTCCGGCAGGACCCCAAGGCGATCCCGGACCAGATTGGAGATGTAACCTCTCCAACGTGTCCTGGGTCGACCCGGGGATTTTCAAATGTCCTTAAAAGTAAAAAGAGTAAAAGTATTCTACTAGCATTTAAATCTTGTGTTGTGCTCGGACGTTGGAGTGTGCTGTCAGTCTCCATTAGACCGGGGGTGGGGTGAGAGTAGGACACCCGAATTAAAGTACTTTTACTTTGTAGAAAATGTGGAGGAGAAAGTACAGAAAATTGCTTTAAAATGTAGTGCAGTAAAAGTAAAAAGTAGTCCTTAAGAAAATTAGTTAGAGTTACAATGTGTAGTTTTTACCATTAATCTCTGGAAATATCCATCGAAATGTTGTTGAAAATGAATTAAATGAATGCCCAGTTGTTGAAAAATAGTGGCGGCTTTGTAACATATAACCATGAAAATGGGGTCTAAAACACATGGGAGTGGGTCTGAGAGTGTTTCTCAATGCCAAGGAACCTCGCTTTGATGTCTTGGTCCCGCCCCAGTTGAGATACGTCATAAGGAACCGCCAAGATGTGTTCCAATGTTCATGTTCTACTGAGGCGTCTTTTCTCCATTTGTTAGCCGTTTAGCTAGCTGAGCAAGCATACACGGGAGGTGTCTTGTAGCCTAGCCTTGGTCAAAAATTTCCCAGAGTACACAGCGGTATTTTCAAAAGGGCGGCGGATCAGAAGCCGGCAGCTACTTTGGGGGCAAATTTCAAGTTTAAATGTCAGTCAACTAATTGTAGCTATTGGGCTGATATCTGAAATGTTTTTTTTTAGATCCAAAGAAGTTATCTATGTTAAAGGGGCTATACGGAAGTCTGACAGCCAAAACACGTATAGAAATAATAAATGTCTTCTTCATACATTCTCCTGCAATGCCCTGGTCCTGTAGAATGAGCCCTGGCATTTTTACTGTGATTGCCTCTTTTTCTGTAAAATCACAGAAAAAGAGAGCTGCTCGGGTCGAGCAGGCTGCTTCATGCGCGTTCACGCTCAGGCATCGCCCATAGCATTTGCTATCCGTAGCTTTAGCAGCAGAGAGAGAGGCAGTGCCACTTTGTCGCTGTTCCTAACGCCTAGTGACAAAGCTAGCTACATTTCTGAGGACCCTTAGCTACTTTCTGTAGAACTTACTTCTAGATATTTCCGGCAAATTAGCAACAAAATAGCCATTTTCACTCCGAACCGTTCTTTGGTTTGACGTTGTTTCAGCTGTCATCAAGGATATAAATGTTACAGATACAAAGGACATCACTGGTGCTTTAGCTCACCTAGTAAGGTGTCTGACTCCCTTGTAGGAGACCTGGGTTCGATATTGGATGTGAACTTAAATTATTTAGAGTTTCTTTTTTACATTAATGGTATATTTTTTACAGTAAGATGCCCAAATTTTTATTTGAGACTCGCCGAACGGCATTGAATTCACAGATAAAAAAGATGTGGGTTCAACTTTCATTTTGGAACAATTTTTCAAGCAAGGGAAGGGAATGATCTGAGCATGCAGGAGGACTGACCCATCATAAACCTTTGTCGGCTGTGCTGAAGAGAAAGCTACAGAACCACATTATTTAATTAATTAGCTGCGTGTTCTCCTGTAGTCTGTCCTCCGGGTCACACACACACACACACACACACACACACACACACACACACACACACACACACACACACACACACACGGGGCTGTCTCAGCTGTTATTTTCGTTAAGGAGTGTGCACGTAATGCGTGCCTCGTGCATGAGCCTACTATTGAAGCTGCCGTTACGCTTTTGGCCTGAGGGGGCAATCGCGAGCATAAAAATTCAAAAGTCCGTAAAGTCCCTTTAAGGTATGGTGAATGCAAAAATACCCCTCGCTTGCAATGATTTAGATATGTGTTGCCCCCATTGCCTAAATACACACTGTCACTTTAATAAATTAAAGTACAGATACAGAAAATTTGTACCTAAGTACAGTAAGAATGTACCTGTACTTTATCACATTCCATTACTGGCTTGGTTTGCTAAAGTTTTGCTGCACAGGGTGAAATAAGGATTTTGAAAGCTCTTTAATACAACATCACCCACTTTACTTGTAATAAAACCTTGTTTCAGCAAGGACAAGAACCATTTTAAAGTCTTTGGTATGACCCACCCAGGATTTTAACTCCGATCTCCCAGTCCCAGGGCAGACCCTCATATTACTAGAATATAATCATATCAATAATAAATAGTTTTATTTTCTCAGGCTAAACATAAGCAGCAAGCATAGTTTTCTTCATTTATTTATAAAATGTCAATCTCATAAATCCACTAATTCACTTAACTACATAATGGCTTAATGGCATCAGCTGTAGTTTCAGGGTCAGTACTTTATGGGTCAGCCCAGTAAATATTAATAAAACCAAACATAATGAGCCTACAAGGTGAATTAAAACACAGGAAACACACACACAACTGTGACACTAGCATACATGGCATGCAGAGCTAACTACACAGCAATTATCAGTCTGCGTCACTGTAAACATTTCTGTAAATTATGGGAAGTGGAAAGAAAACCACACAGGGGCCTCTAGACTGTCAACAAAGCTCGAGAAATGCTCGCTTCTTTTAGAAATACTTAGATTTAGTTCATTTTAGAACATACAGTCTGCTTAAACAGTCTAGGAATGCTTCACATGAACCTGCATGCACAAGACCTCATTCATGGCCTGAGGTCTTGCATAAAGAAAGAGAAACTCTAGATGTGTTTGAGAGAAGCGGTAGAACAAAAAGCATTTTAGATGGTTATATTTAAATTAGATGTGGCCGATTTTGCATCTGTTTATTTAAAATGGGTTGAATTGTGTGAAACAGAAGCTTGCATGGTTTCTGAGTGTTGAGTAACACTGAGCTGAAACCACCAGTCAGCCACATCCTCTTTCACAGAAAGGTCTCCTCTTGAAACAGCCAACATCGCCTGTGCTGTAAAAAGGCCTCTGATTGGTGAGCATGATCACCTCACTGCAGCACACTCACTAGGTGACTTTAAATTTCGCTTTGTGCAAGCCAATGTTACATATAATAAAGCCAGTCTTGTTTAGAAATCATTGACAACTTTCTTTATAGTAAAAAAAATGATTTTACTAGACAAAATTAAAATTAAAACATATAAAAGGATGTTCCCCTGACAAATACAGAATCTTTTTAAAACAATTTATAATGTAAATATGGATTTTCCTGTTGGCACTCTTACTTAAATGTATGATATTGAAAGCTACAATGGCAAATTTGGAAAACAAATTAGCTTAAAACATTTTCATTCATTCATTCGTTCGTTTTATTTATAAAGCCCCTTCCCACCAAGGGGGCCCAAGGTGCTGAACATAGTGCAGAGAAGCAGCACAATAAAACACCTCTACAATAAAATACAGAGATAAAAACATTTAAAAACAAAAAAAGAGTTAAAAACAATAAAAAATAGTGATCAAAAAACATTAAAATGTGAATAAAACACAACAAAACCAGAAACAAACAAATCAAACCAACAGGTGACAAATGGCACGCCATGAGCAACAAGGCTGGCGCCATCTTTTACAATGAAATTAAGAAAAAAAAAATTTAATCATGCTTCTTAACAACATTGTAACACAACGACAGTATAGCTATAAATATGTTGCGGAGAGAAAAAAAGAAATTGTGAAAGGGATTTCCTTGCATTTATTTAAAAACCTCTGCCAAAAACACGTTTCAGTCTGAAAGCAACCACTCGACCACTCTGCTGTCTGCCTCGCCAAACCGCCGCAGTTTCCTGGGTCCTCCATTCATCATTACACACCCCTGAGAAGTTTGCGGTTCTGTGTCTATACAAAAGATGCTTGGATGTATAAAATGGCGACTGATGTTTAGCGCTCTCACATTTCCTCTGGAAATGCGGGTTTCCGGTTCGGACAAAAGCATCTCAGGGAAGACACATGAGTGTTCCGTGACCGTGTTTGCATTCAAAAGCTAGGTTGTTCCGTAGCTTCACTATAACTGCTTTAAACTAGAAAAATCCTGAAGAATTTTTAAAAAGGAACAATGAGACGTTTTTTGCGATGTTTTCTGCTAATACACGCAATGAAAACGCACACGCAATGCACACACAAAATGAGCACGCACACATTTTTTATTATCTTTTATTGGTTCAACATGTTGCTCAACAATTTTTTTTATTATCTTTTTATTATCTATATTGTCTTCTTTTTTATAAGTCTCTAGTTTTACATGCTAATTCGTTTATATGCTAAATCGGCTTGCCATACAACGACTCGGAGCTGTGGGATTTCATGACGACGTCATAGAAATTATCACTCTTTAGACAAAGTTGCTTTAAAAATACCTTTTATAATTTACGTGACGTAGAAATACTAGGTAGAATGCCAATATGGCGCCTTAATTAACCTGTTTGGCAACAATGATAACCACGCGGTTTGGTTTTAACAGACTGTTTGGCAACTCGTGAGCTCGATGGTGATTGGCTAACCGGGACGATGACGTCAAACGCTAAAAGCCTCGAGAGTAGTGAAGAACGAGATAAACAGAGAAGAAATGAGTCGCTTTTAGCTGAATGTCCTCTTTCTGCCTCTGGGGCTGTCTTACTAAAGGTTGTTTTAAATGAAACGTTCCGGCTGGACTCAGGAGGTTTTCTGTAACATTTTGGGGGTTTGTTGTTCTCCGTGATTGTCTCCCAGCAGCTTTAACAGGTACGTGTAGTTATTTTTATTTTTTTTGGATGTAGTTGTTTTCCCTTTTTCCATTGAATGAATAATATTTTTAATTAATTCTGGGTAATTTTATCATGAATACTTTAAGTTTGCTGCGCCAAGCAGGACAAATAAGAATTTGTCCAGGGTTTATTCTTTTATTTATTTAATTTTAAACATTAGTATGTGAAGCTTTTTAGTGTTGGGTCTTTATTTGCAATATTTTTATCTCCATCCTTTTTAGAAGATCATGTTTGTTGATAGTTCTCTGAAAGAAGCCCATAAATCCTCTGAAATGTTCTGTCACATTCCCACAGCAGCTTGCAAACTTTATTTACTCATTCAGCTGGGGATTCATCCACCACATCTCATTTGTAAAACCTGCAGACTGCGTTTTCAGACTCTTCCTCTTTTCGTGTAATCCCTGACACAAAGTCTATTTTTGGATACAGCTGCTCAGCAGCATGTAGCTGCAGTCAGCACCTAAAAGGCCTCTGAAAATCAGCTGCAAGTGATGCTGTAACTCGATGCTCGGATGGAAAACCCGCTTAATAATTAAGCATTTAGAGGTCCACTAGTCTCATTTGCTGATTTAAAACCAGTTTTGACCTGTTTTTCAAGGTTGACCTCTAATTCATTTGATCACATGAAAACTAGAAGAGTGCATGTGTTGGAACTTTTTGTATCTGTTTTCTTTGAGATGCCTGGGTCAAGGTCAGCCCCGCTCTCCAAGACTTTTAATGATCAACTCCAAAGAGGTGTCTGGAAACATCACATTATATCGACAAATTCCATGTAACCAACTTCCTCTATATTCGTCACCCCACCTTGTGTTCATACGCTTCAAATTTGAGTAAAAATGTATTCAGATCTTCTGTAAAAGAAGTTCAATTCTAGAAGTTCAATTCTAGTTATCTGCTTCAAAGCGTATCTAAACTCATAACAGTTTAAATGTTTACATTTCACCTGGATTGGCTCCAGTCTAAGTGTAGTTAACAGTATATTTTCGGGTGTTTTCAGTGTAATGACGCTGCAGATTTAGCTCAGCTAATATAAGACGTGATTACCGACACTTGAGAAGCACGGACTGATCCAACTTGAGTCGGGAAAACAGCTGGATAGGATTTCTCGTCTCACGAGAAAGAACAGATGAAAGTGAAACAGCAACAGGTTCTACAGTATACAGAACATGGCGTTGGCCTAGAACCATCTTTATTTCCTGTCCAATTTTTCAATCCTTTAGTCCTTTCTGCATTTATGTTTAGCATGATACTTATCAATTTGAATATGAACATATTCATAAAAAGGCGTTTGACAATATGGAGAACTGTTGGGCTTTATTTTTTTGTTTCAAAGTCAAAATAAATGTACTTTTGTTGCATTTCAGATAGACAAATTTTATTCAGTCTGTACAATAAACAGCTGCATTATCAGCATAGAGATGTAAAATGTATTGGTAACATTCAGCTCCACGTTGTTGATGGTAATAATAGAGGGTACTAAAACACGGCCTTGAGGCACGCCTATTGTAATTTTAATACAGAGCCTGTATTGGGACCAGAATAACTCAGAAAATGTAATATGAGAACATGTTCTTTTGTTTTATCCACTCCACTGATTCCATCTGTTCACCCAACCAGACCCGTCAGACCATGAACTATGTTGGCCAGCTGGCAGGCCAGGTGTTTGTACAGGTCAAGGAGCTGTACCGAGGCCTCAATCCTGCAACACTCTCTGGATGCATTGATGTCATCGTGGTGAGGCAGCCCGATGACTCGCTGCAGTGCTCTCCCTTCCACGTTCGCTTTGGTAAAATGGGTGTCCTGCGCTCCAGAGAGAAAGTGGTACTGATTCATCCAAATCTGGGCTTCTGTTGTTAAATGGAGAAATTGAGCTTCATTTGTCTTTTTCTTTTACTCCTCCTTCAGGTGGACATGGAAATAAATGGAGTGCCAGTGGATCTTCATATGAAGCTCGGGGACAATGGAGAGGCCTTCTTTGTGCGAGAAACAGAAAACGGTCAGGTAGGTTTGGCCACCAGAGCATGAAGATATGTAGTAGATGTTGTACAGTTTTACGTATAGTTGTCACTACCGGTGATCTGTGAGTTAAATTAAAGGTGTCCTGGAATTTAGAACCAAATTTATCTTGTTATTGTTGATTATCGGCAGATTGGAGTGTCTAATGCAGCATACCAAAAAGCCTATGTTCTCTCCAACCTGCTTTCCCATGCAAATTAGTAACGTTAAATGGCCATGAGAAAATCTGGTTTAATGTATCATAAACTTAGACACACCACCATATGTTTGCATGTCCCAACCCACTTCAACACCAAAAATGCATAAATGTTGGTGGTAGTAAAGCTAACAGTACAGCGACACTAGCTCGAGCTACTGCGACCGTAATAGCCTGAGTTATTGCTAACGATAGCCTAAGTAACTTCTAACACTAGCCTGAGTTACTGCTATTGCTAGCCCGAGCTCCTTCTAACACTAGCCTGAGTTACTGCTAATGCTAGCCTGAGCTCCTTCTAACACTAGCCTGAGTTACTGCTATTGCTAGCCCGAGCTCCTTCTAACACTAGCCTGAGTTACTGCTAACGCTAGCCCGAGCTCCTTCTAACACAAGCCTGAGTTACTGCTATTGCTAGCCTTAGCTCCTTCTAACACTAGCCTGAGTTACTGCTATTGCTAGCCCGAGCTCCTTCTAACACTAGCCTGAGTTACTGCTAATGCTAGCCCGAGCTCCTTCTAACACTAGCCTGAGTTACTGCTAATGCTAGCCTGAGCCCCTTTTAACACTAGCCTGAGGTACTGCGCCTGAGTTACTGCTAACGCTAGCCTGAGCTCCTTCTAACACTAGCCTGAGTTACTGTTAATGCTAGCTCGAGCTCCTTCTAACACAAGCCTGAGTTACTGCTATTGCTAGCCTGAGCTCCTTCTAACACTAGCCTGAGTTACTGCTAATGCTAGCCTGAGCTCCTTCTAACACTAGCCTGAGTTACTGCTAATGCTAGCCCGAGCTCCTTCTAACACAAGCCTGAGTTACTGCTATTGCTAGCCTGAGCTCCTTCTAACACTAGCCTGAGTTACTGCTAATGCTAGCCTGAGCTCCTTCTAACACTAGCCTGAGTTACTGCTAATGCTAGCCCGAGTTCCTTCTAACACAAGCCTGAGTTACTGCTAATGCTAGCCTGAGCTCCTTCTAACACAAGCCTGAGTTACTGCTATTGCTAGCCTGAGCTCCTTCTAACACTAGCCTGAGTTACTGCGCCTGAGTTACTGCGCCTGAGTTACTGCTAACGCTAGCCTGAGCTCCTTCTAACACTAGCCTGAGTTACTGCTAATGCTAGCCCGAGCTCCTTCTAACACTAGCCTGAGTTACTGCTAATGCTAGCCCGAGCTCCTTCTAACACTAGCCTGAGTTACTGCTAATGCTAGCCCGAGCTCCTTCTAACACTAGCCTGAGTTACTGCTAATGCTAGCCCGAGCTCCTTCTAACACTAGCCTGAGTTACTTTTAACACCCTTGTTGGGCGAGAAAGAAAACAACACAGAAGAATATTGGCAGACACATGTAACGTTCTGATTATCCAGACTTTGAATGATTGCCAGGTTCCATACCTCTCCTGTTGAGTTATCCAGATACTGTAAGTTGCTAGCTTCTAGCAGAGTCGTGTAGATACTGGGGTAAATGGATCAATCAGCACACAACTCATTTATTATTCATGTACTGGCCGAGTGGGCGGGGGCAAACCAGTCTTTCCATTGTAAGGATTTATTATGGGGTTGAGTTTGGCCGTCTATCAGGACTCCTGTGCCATTTTGAGCCCCAACAAATTGCTTTATAGAAAAATGTTGTTCTGGGACCCTTTTTAGCCCCTTTAAACAATATTTCTGGCTCTGCCCCCTTTCACACTCACCCTTGTTTATCTTCATTTGAACCATCTTTCTCTTGACACATATCTAATAATAGTTTACACAAGGTCATGCTGTGTTCAGAGTTGGCATGACAGCCGGGAATTTTTACCTTTTTGTGGCTTGAACAGCCTGCTTGTGTTTAGCAGCGAGGGCTATGAAGGACGTATTTGTTAAACCAGACGATTCAACTCAAGAAATCGTGCCGTACAGCTGTAAAGTTTTCATATTTAGCCTCTCTAAGATAACAAATGACTAAGCATCCACTTTACACCAGCTTCTGTGTTCTAGCGGTTCACAAGGATCTTTTAAGATCTTTATCAAAACCATTCACTAGGCTGTTGTCCTTTAGGTTTTCTGGGTTTTAAGCTGAAGTAGTTGTGCACTAATATAGGAAAAGGGGTCTTTAAGGCATTTTAAGCCCAACTGAGTGTGGTTCTCAGCCGGAGATGTTATTAATAACTTCAGCGGAAATCAAATGTCACACAGATTTCATGTTTTCTTGTTTGTTTCTGCCACAAACAGGAAGTCATTCCCTCCTACTTGGCCACCTCTCCCATCTTGTCCGATGGAGCCGTTTTGATGAGCCCCCCCCTGTTAGGGAAGAGCCCTGGACCTCCCGTCCAAACCTTGGGCTCCATGGGGAGCAGTGGAGAGACAAAGAAGAGGAGGAAGAGGAGGAGGAAGAGTCGAGCAGACAGCACCAGGAGAGAGGAGAGTGGGGACTACTCTGCAGATGAAGACATGTTTTCCATAGACATGAGCTCAGATGAAGGAGGGGAGGGGGAGAAAAACAGGTGGGGAGCTGCTAAGAAAGAGTGAACATAATAAAAAGAAGGACGGGTGCGTTTTGACCTCCATGTTTCTGTGTTTACGTCTCAGATCTGCATCACGGGAAGCTTTAGGGGACGAAACGGCTGCTCTGAGTTCATTCAAACAGAACGGAGTTCACACTCGATCGGACGGGGAGTGGAGTCCAGCCCGAAGGTGCTCCACTCAGACGAAATAAACACAATCTACCTACATGAAGAATGTCTGACTTTATTTCATCGTTTCTCCCGTCTGCAGTCCCAGCAACTATCGCCCCACGTCTCCTAAAAGCGACTCTGAGCTGATCACCAACATGTCGGACTCGGACAGTCAGAATCCAGCGATGCACTGGGCGTGGGGGGAGTTGCCGCAGGCCGCCACGGTGCCCAGTCGTCCACCATCTCATTATCTGTTCTGTAGCAGTCCCATTCCTTACATCTCTCTCCTCTGTTCTCAGCCGTCATTCCTCCCGCTGAAATCCAGCCCGCCACCTGTGTATCCCGTATCCATCCCTGTGACGCAAAACACACACTTCCGTGCGATTCCTCGTGAGATGCCGTCAGGACCACGCAGGGCCTGCTGTGAGATGCCAGCTCGAAGACTGGTGATGGAGGAGGAGGGCGTGGCCAAAGAGGAGTCCGATGGGGTGGAGTCAGAATCGGTGAGGGCGAAGGCTCCGGCGCTAGCGTCAGAGACGCGGGCCGACATGGAGGAGATGTCTCTGCGTCCTCTCGGGAAGACAGACTCTCCCAAGAGGAAAGGTCAGCGTGGAGGTTCCTCTCATTTTCAACTAGTTTACCTTAACGACCAGTAACTAACCGAAAACTGTTTAATATGTTTTTAAATGTCTGATTAACTTGAAAATACTATTGGCTATGATGCATTCAAGGACTAAAAAAAAGCTATTGTTTCTGTCGCCAGCTTCCGTTTTTATTGAACAGTTAATAAAAAGAGGAGCGTACGTGTTTGTCTGACCTGTTTTTGTTGAATGCTGCAGACAAAAGGAGCCGCCACCTTGGTGCTGACGGGGTTTACCTGGATGACCTCACCGACCTGGAGCCGGAGGTGGCAGCACTGTATTTTCCTAAGAGGTACGCGAGCAGATGTTTACACATCTGTGTTCAGAATGTCAGGAGAGAATTTCTCAGGAACATTTCCTTCACCGCTGCAGCGACAGCGGCTTGGCCGTGAGAAGCGTGTCTGACCCGGGCCTCCACAGCTCTAGTCAGTCCCCACAGTCCATGAGCTCAGGAGGAGACAGCGGCGTGGACAGCTACTGTGACCCCATGTCTGACCTCCCTTCCATCGCCGTCTCCCTGTGTGGAGGGCTCAATGACAACAAGGAGATCACTAAAGGTAAACTATCATGTGACACAAAGCTATCCAAACGCAGGGCCTGTGAATTTCACATGTCCTCTTCTTGTATTTCTGAAGAAGAGTTTCAGGATAAGATCATCTCCTATCAACAGTTCATGGAAAACCCCTCCATCATCGATGACCCCAACCTAGTGGTGAAAGTTGGCTCAAAGTAAAGAAACTCGCAAAAGCATAATAACTTCTAAATAACGTGGAAAAGGAATGGCCTGAGTCCGTCTCTTTGGATGGATTTATTTAAATATTCACAGATAATTTTAAACTTCCCACAGATACTTTAACTGGAGCTCGGCGGCTCCGCTGGTGCTCGCCATGCAAGTCTTCCAGAAACCTCTGCCAAAGGTACACATACACACACACCCACACAAGTACGCACACACAAAAACACATACATGCACACACATATACTTACACGCACATGCGCGCACGCACATAAACACAACACAAAAACACTTATGCATGCACACACACACACACATGCACCCAAACATGCACGCACATACACACAAACACACATACATGCGTGTACACACAAAGCATTGCATGCATGCACATGCGCAAACACACACACACACACCCAAACACGTACGCATGCACATACACACAAACACACATACATGCGTGTACACACAAAACATTGCATGCATGCGCAAACACACACACACACACACACACACACACACACCCACACACGCACGCACATACACACAAACACACATACATGCGTGTACACACAAAACATTGCATGCATGCGCAAACACACACACACACACACACACATGCACCCAAATACGCACACACATACACACAAACACACATACATGCGTGTACACACAAAACATTGCATGCATGCACATGCGCAAACACACACACACACCCAAACACGTACGCATGCACATACACACAAACACACATACATGCGTGTACACACAAAACATTGCATGCATGCGCAAACACACACACACACACACACACATGCGCACCCAAACATGCATGCACATACACACAAACACACATACATGCGTGTACACACAAAGCATTGCATGCATGCGCAAACACACACACACACACACACACACATGCACCCAAATACGCACACACATACACACAAACACACATACATGCGTGTACACACAAAACATTGCATGCATGCACATGCGCAAACACACACACACACCCAAACACGTACGCATGCACATACACACAAACACACATACATGCGTGTACACACAAAACATTGCATGCATGCGCAAACACACACACACACACACACACACATGCGCACCCAAACATGCATGCACATACACACAAACACACATACATGCGTGTACACACAAAGCATTGCATGCATGCACATGCGCAAACACACACACACACACATGCACCCAAATACGCACACACATACACACAAACACACATACATGCATGTACACACAAAACATTGCATGCATGCACATGCGCAAACACACACACACACCCAAACACGTACCCATGCACATACACACAAACACACATACATGCGTGTACACACAAAACATTGCATGCATGCGCAAACACACACACACACACACACACACACACATGCGCACCCAAACATGCATGCACATACACACAAACACACATACATGCACCCAAATACGCACACACATACACACAAACACACATACATGCGTGTACACACACAACATTGCATGCATGCGCAAACACACACACACACACACGCGCGCACCCAAACATGCATGCACATACACACAAACACACATACATGCGTGTACACACAAAACATTGCATGCATGCACACGCGCAAAAACACACACACCCAAACACGCACGCACATACACACATACATGCGTGTACACACAAAATATTGTATGCATGCACATGCGCAAACACACACACACACACACACACACACACACACACACACGACTGATTGTGGTACATGGTGACTATTCCCCCTTCTGGTCCACTTTAGTACTGCATCACCTGTTTTTCCTTAACATTCTAACAGGAGAAGATCCATCTTTTCTTTAAACACTTCAGATAAATCTGTTAAACTCTGCCTTTGCTTGTGTTTTCTCTCTTTTCATCCCTCTTCCTCTTTATATAATTAGACGTCGTGCCTTTGTTATTTACAATCATCCTTAAAGTTCCTCCTCTGTTGTCTGACTGGTGTCCTGGGCTACAGCTCTGTATGTCACAGAAACTCTGTTCATGGTCCTGTTTGGGTGTGTTTTTATTATTTTTTGCATCTTGTTAATTGTTTTTGTGTTGTGGTCGTTTCGGTTGTGCCCCTCTCCAGGCTGCCGTGGAGAAAATCATGAAGGAGAAGATGCCCAAGAAAGGAGGGAGGTGGTGGTTCTCCTGGAGGGGCAGAAACAGCAACACCAAACCAGTACGCTCTGAAACGAGAGGCGTTTTCTCGTTGTGTGCGGTGGAGAAAGCACCCTCAGCTAACTCCGGTTTGACATTTTCTCGTTTTTCAGGATTCCGTTGATGAGCTCGGAGCGTGTGGTTCTGTCGAGCAGGCTGGAAAGATGAAAAGCAGGTAGGAAAACTGATTTGAAACATAGTTTTATTCATTAACGTGTGTAATTTATAAATGTTTTTTAAAATCCCAGACATAAAGAAGAGTCATCTTCCAGCGACGAAGACCACCTTGCAGCCAAGCAGAGTTCTCCCATCATCCAATCAGAGCCTGGACCCCCACCAGGAGGCGTGTCCTATAAGAAAACACTCCGTCTGACCTCAGATCAGCTGGTAAGGGTGTGACCTTGAGACTCGGAGCGTTTTTCTTCATCTCGGTTGTTTTTGATGCACCTTTTGTCTCTTTCTTCTCTCCTCCAGCTGTCGCTCCAGTTGCTCGACGGTCCAAACGACGTTGTGTTTAGCGTGACCACTCAGTATCAGGGAACCTGTCGCTGTCAAGGAACCATCTACCTCTGGAACTGGGACGACAAGATCATCATCTCTGACATCGATGGAACCATCACCAGGTTCACACCTTTACCTCAGCATGTGAAATCAAATTAACCTCGGTGCTGAATCGGACTTTTTTGTGTGTGTCCAGGTCAGACACGCTGGGACACATCCTGCCCACTCTTGGCAAAGACTGGACACATCAGGGAATTGCTCACCTTTACCACAAAGTTAGCCAGTAAGCACCTGTTAAAGCCATAATCTCATATTGACTTTATTAATACAAAAATACAAGGAGCACAAAATATTTACATATTTTATAAAATAACTAATAAATTCTTGATTTCTTCTTTCAAGCATATAATAAATTCCCAAAACTTCTGAATTTATTTATCCCATAGTGTCTCGTTTAGTGTTTCTTTAAAGAGCAAGTCACCCCCTACAAGAAACTTACTTCACTCCCACTTCATGTTTGAAAAATGCAACAAATGCTGTTGCTTGGCAGACCGAGAGGGCGGAGCCGCTAACAAATACACACACACACAGGCTCACAATGGCACTGTGACATCATAATGTACCAGATGACATCATAGCATACCTCTTAGCCAATAGCGGTGGCAGATTTAAATTCAAATACAGTGCAGAATTTTTCCCTGACGACGGCGCAACACCGAGTTTTAGGCAGAATATTTGAATTTTAACCAAGATGCACTGAACTGCCAAATTATTGACTACAAGTGTCTGTAGCACGATTTGACACTCATTTATATAGTTTATCAGCAAAAAAAAATGTGATTTGGGGGTGACTTGCTCTTTAAATTTGGCCACATTTTATTTCTCCATCAGAAATGGCTACAAGTTCCTGTACTGTTCGGCCCGAGCCATCGGCATGGCTGACATGACAAGAGGTTACCTGAACTGGGTCAACGAGAGAGGCACCATGTTGCCTATGGGCCCGGTTCTGCTAAGCCCGAGCAGCCTGTTCTCAGCTCTGCACAGGTAATTCAGCCCAGTGTTGGTGTGTTACATGCATCTCTGTCTTTCTGAATTGTACCAAATCAGGATAATCGATAATTCTATTAATTGTGATGGTTCTTTTGTTTTTTTGTGTTCGACAGGGAGGTGATTGAGAAGAAGCCGGAGAAATTCAAGGTGGAGTGTCTCACAGACATCAAGCATCTCTTCTACCCAAACACGCAACCTTTCTACGCCGCCTTTGGCAACAGACCAACGGTACAGGCTCACGATGTTTCATTTATGACTGATTAAATCAACAGTGAATACGTTTCCTGCTTATTCCTCCTACTGGTTGAAAGCGGAATTACAACTGTCTGTAGCAACCTTGCAGCAGCCCGCTGTAGCTAGCGCAAGTAACAAGCTAACGCTAACATGAGCCAACTGACTGTAAATAAGCCATGAAGTAAAAATATTCACACTGTTGGACAACAAAACTCACAAATTCACGGAATTTCAGTTTCAGACCACTGAAACTAGTTTGAAAGTAGTAGCTTAAAAACTCTTTAGTGTTGCTTTAAACTAAAAGCTTAATGATAAATAAAAAAAGCACAGATTTATGTTTTCATTTATTTATTTGTAGGATGTGTATTCTTATAAAGAAGTAGGAGTGCCACTGAACAGGATTTTTACCGTGAACCCTAAAGGGGAGTTGGTGCAGGAACACGCCAAGACCAACATCTCATCGTAAGTCTGTATCACCTTCAACCGGATCCAATCACTTGAACACGCCTCGGTGTTAACCTTCGTCCTCACCCTCCCTTCAGTTATGCTCGTCTGGGCGAAGTGGTGGACCACGTGTTTCCCCTCAAAGCTCGCTCCTCCTCCTCAGACTTCCCCTGCTCAGACACCTTCAGCCACTTCACCTACTGGAGGGAGCAGCTTCCTCAGGTGGACGCTCAGGAAACGACGCCACCAGCGGACGATCCCACTTCCTCCTCAAACCTGAGCGATGGAGCCGTAGCAGCTATTTGAGTGTGTTTTCTGTAAATGAAGTGCACCTTTTATCACGCGCAGCAGAAAGTTGGTGTAAAACAATCTGTTGCGACTAGTCTTAAGGACAAAACTGCACTTTTTTTTTTATCAACGGACTGGATGTGTATATATTGGACAATTTAAACCTATTTATTCAAGCAGCTAGATAGATTTTTATTTATATTAGAGTAGCTGGAGTTAAACCTTATATCTGATCAGCGCATGTGCCAAACATTCAATGTGAATCTTTATTCTAACTCTAAAATCTGTCTCTAATCAGCACAGAAAAGTATGCAAATGTCAGATTTCGGTGCTGTTTTTAAGGAATAAGGCAATATTTCTAGCTTTCTACATGCAGGCGGATCCATGGAAAAGCATCAGTGTAGCTTTAGTAGTCAGTTTGTAGAGAAGCACATCTCTTACAGCTGCCATGACGATTTTCTTTCTCTAAATGTTGATGATTGTGAGGAAATATGAAGAACTTGAGTTATTTTTCTATTCAAACCACTGTGTGTGTGTGTGTGTGTGTGTGTGTGTGTGTGTGTGTGTGTGTGTGTGTGTGTGTGTGTGTGTGTGTGTGTGTGTGTGTGTGTGTGTGTGTGTGTGTGTGTGTGTGTGTGTGTGTGTGTGTGTGTGTGTGTGTGTGTGTGTGTGTGTGTGTGTGTGTGTGTGTGTGTGTGTGTGTGTGTGTGTGTGTGTGTGTGTGTGTGTGTGTGTGTGTGTGTGTGTGTGTGTGTGTGTGACTGATGCTTTATTAAATACTTGAGAGGCTTTTTAATTTTAGCACCTGAAAGTTGGTTTTAAAGCTACAACAGTAATTATTTCTTATCCCACAGACAGTGTGAAGTATCTGTTGTGAATCTAATGGCTGAATTGTGCCCCAGCTTTTAGCCTGCAGTGATGTTTATGAGAGGATGTGTAGTTTCCACAAAACTACTTTTATTCTTTCCACGAAAGAACTAAAACCGAATAAAATCCTTACATTTTTGTTCTCTGTGGACCCATTGGTGGTCTCATTAAACTTGGTGAAATAGTTTTGGGACTGACTTGAGTGTGTACCTTCAGGTTTAAATGTCATCTCCAGTAGTGAGTGTATTTATATGATTATGCATTTTAAGTGAGAATTTTATAAATCACATGGGAACAAGCATTGGGGCCTGTGGGCAAACGTGTCAAAATGATCCTCAGATGAACTGTAAACATATAAACTTTGAGCCCGCACAATGGCAAGCCATTTAACAGTTATTAGGCAGACTGGATATGTATTCTGGATATCTATTTTTCTGTTGTTACTAGTAGAAATTAACATTCCAGATATCTGTTATCTGATATATGTAACTGCTGGAGCTGCCATAGTGGCCGGCAGCCATTTTAAATGGGTCCCCATTCACCCCCAGTGCATTCATTTCTACTGAGGGTGTTTACCCAACGAAAAACATTTTGTCAAGCCTTTCACAAAATCAGACACAATTTATGGCATAATTAAAATATAATTATGATTAATCAAAATAAATACAAAACATTCTGAATGTAAATCCTATCAGGTAGGCTAGAAATGTCACTAGTAATCACACGTGATCTGCAGACCCGGATTATAATATGGGCAGGCCCAGGGGCCCACGGACACAAGGGGGCCCACTCGAGCAGCGGTCATTTATTTATTTATTTATTTATTTATTTATTTATTGTTTAGCAGACTTAATGTTGGAGAAAAAATTCCTTCAAATTTCAGACCTATATCAAATGCTTAATTTGTAAATCAAACGTCCCGGAACGCAAATGTCAAACCAAAGTTCACTAAGTTTGTCTCGTGAGTTGCTGGATCGTAGCAGACAGTTGCCGGAAAGGTCCTTTCAAAATTAAGTTAGTTCCCGGATCAAGATCAGGCTCAAATTAAGCCCTGCATATATCAGATAACCATTTAGATCCATGATCATTTTTCTAAACCAATGGCGTTACATAATTCATGCGGTGCACTTGTGGTAACCATAGTAACATACCTCACCCCTTGAATGAAGTCTGTAAATAAGCACTGCGATCGCTGATCTCCTTTCTATTGTACGGCAGTTGTAACCGGTGGCTGCGTAGAAACGGGCATTGTAGCTTACTCTTGACTTTGGAAAACGAGGAGACCCATTCAATATGGTGGCGACCCTGTTACGCTTTCCAGCGCCCATCAGGCCACTGGAACGCTCAACGTAAATGTGGATGCATAACCATACAGGGCCGTTGCTAGCTATTTTGGTGCTCTAAGCACAAAGGCTTTGTGGTGCCCCCCCCCCCCCGAAAAAATAACACAGTATGTGCAAGCGCTTCGCCTTAAATTCTCTTTAATTCCCTTGTATGCACAAACTGCTTATTATTTAAAAAAGTAGGATTGATATTTACATAATATAACTTACTCAACACAGGAACTCCATATTGTTATTATTTAGAACTATGTAAGTTACATAGTTCATTACTTCATTCATATCCAAACTGCTTTTTTGTCCTCCTGAGCCTTTTTTCCTTAAGCTCTGGTTCTATGTTCTGGGCCTCACAGAGTTCCTTGGCAGTTGACACAGCCTCTTCAAACCCAGACTGTCTGTATTTGGAAAGGTTGGCTTTTGCACTGTCAATGAGCCTGACAGCAATATCAAGCTGCATGGAACTGGATTGAAGTAGCTAGTTCACCTGGTTTGCGATGGTGAGAAGTTCACACCACACAACAGAGCAATCCAAAAAGCGAAATGAGGCGACTTCCTCAGCAAGAGCTTGAGCCTCCACTTTTGCCACTGGATCACTTACTGCCTCCCTAGCCTCCAGGAGTGCACCTCTCACTTCCTTTGTTTGGTTCCTGACAGCTGTTACACTCTGAAGCCTGCTTTCCCATCTAACGTCACTCCAAGATTTCAGTGTCAGTTTGACGTGCTTTGTCAAAATGGTCCATCGTTGGGCCGCACCTGAGAAGAAATTGAAGATCTTCTGCAAATACTCAAAGTAGCTAGTGGCATCTTGAGAGGACTTGGCAGCATCCGCAGTGACAAGGTTCATAGTGTGAGCTCCACAAGGAACAAACAGTGCTCTTGCATTTAACTGTTGCAGTCTAGCCTGAACACCCTGCTTTTTCCCTTCCATGTTGGCTCCATTGTCATAGGCCTGTCCTCAGCAATTTTCAAAGGGAATCCCGAGTTCCTTGAGCTTCTCAAGGACATCATTGGACAGGTTAAGGCCAGTAGTCTGCTCCACATCAATGTATCCCAGAAAGTACTCTTTGATGACAGGTTGTGGCTGGAAGTAGACAATGCGCACGATGACCGACATCTGTTCTTTGTGACTTGCATCTGGAGTACAATCATATATATCGTCGTCTTCCTCCGCTTATCCGGGTCCGGGTCGCGGGGGCAGCATCCCAACTAGGTAGCTCCAGACCGTCCTCTCCCCGGCCACCTCCACCAGCTCCTCCGGCAGGAGCCCAAGGCGTTCCTGGACCAGATTGGAGATGTAACCTCTCCAACGTGTCCTGGGTCGACCCGGGGGCCTCCTGCCGGCAGGACATGCCCGAAACACCTCCCCAGGGAGGCGTCCAGGAGGCATCCTGACCAGATGCCCAAACCACCTCAACTGGCTCCTCTCGATCCGGAGGAGCAGCGGATCTACTCCGAGTCCCTCCCGAATGTCCGAGCTCCTCGCCCTATTTCTAAGGCTGAGCCCGGCCACCCTACGGAGGAAACTCATTTCGGCCGCTTGTATCCGCGATCTCGTTCTTTCGGTCATTACCCAAAGCTCATGACCATAGGTGAGGATTGGGACGTAGATCGACCGGTAAATCGAGAGCCTGGCTTTCTGGCTCAGCTCCCTCTTCACCACGACAGATCGGCTCAGCGTCCGCATCACTGCAGACGCCGAACCAATCCGCCTGTCGATCTCCCGATCCCTCCTACCCTCACTCGTGAACAAGACCCCGAGATACTTAAACTCCTCCACTCGAGGTAGGACCTCTCCCCCGACCAGGAGTTGGCAAGCCACCCTTTTCCGGTCGAGAACCATGGTCTCAGATTTGGAGGTGTTGATCCTCATCCCAAATCATATATATATTATTTACAAATAAACCACACCTTTAACATGTGGGGCTAGATAAATTCCTCAATGTATACAGCTTGTTGTCATTGCAGCACATTTAGATAACACCTTTGTCTAAAACACGTGTCGTCATTGAGATGCTGAGTCATATTTATGACTGTTTTTCATAAGCACCCAAATTCTCCAGGAGGAGAACATTTACCAGCTCCTTCTGTCTGCCTGGGTCGGGTGCAGGATCGGCTCGGGGTCCTTCGACTGCCGATGACGTCACATTACTGCAAATCTACTCGGCTTTCACACGTCAGAAGTTTTGTTAATAAATTCTTGTTTGTTAACACCTAAATGTTTTATTAACAAATTACAATTATAAAGAAAACACCATATTATCTTTGTTTTGTAAAGAATGTGAAACTGCATAAAACCAACATCGGACTGACAATAAACAGAACAGTTCTTATATGTGAAGCCACATCTGTTTGTATTCATGTGGAGTTCGTCTGTATATTTCCTTAGTTGTTATCTAAATACATTCTTTGACTCTAAATGTTGCTTGGTGTCTTTCAATAAAGTTCTTATATTTTATTTTGCCCCATTTCATCAACATCAAGAGCTTTTGAGGGTCAGCGTTTATCATTTGCTTATATTTTACATTTCCTTTAGAAATTCAAACATATTTTCTCCAAAAAGTGTTGATTTCTGGACTACAGGACTACAACCGTGATAACGTAACTTCCGCAAGCTTCATGTTCAGCCAATCAACTGCTTTGACGTCATCAGCTGTCGAAGTACCCCGAGCCGATCCTGCACCCCTGCATGTAGCTCCTCGTGAGGAGTCTTACGTAACGCTGCTTCTGACCAATCCCGTGCCCGCTGCATCTACCGGAAGTTCTAAGTTGTGTGTTTTTGTTGAGACCGCCTCTCTACAGGCAGCAACACAGAGGTTTTACTGCGTACGCTTCTACTGAAGTCTTGTTTTCAGGATGAAGCAGAACTCGAACGTGCCGGCTTTCTTATCAAAGCTCTGGACTCTGGTGGAGGACGCGGACACCAACGAGTTTATTTGCTGGAGCCAGGTAACGCCACACTATTGATGTGCTAGTGAAGTATGCTGGCCTGGCTGAATACCTATCGAGGTCAGCGGCAGGAATTCCGTATTTAACTTGACTTTATGGGATGTGTTCATCATTAGAGGCGATGCTAACGAGCCTCTGGCTGTCAGTAACGTGGAGGTTCTAGTGGCTTGCTAGCTCAGAACGCTAAAGCTAAGCTGGTGAGCAGCATCATGCTAACACCAACTGAGCTCCTACAGTCAGAACGTTTATGGAGCTGGTTTAGGGAACCCAGGCTGCACTCAGGAGGTCCAGTATCATCTAGTACTCTTTTCTACACATTAACATGCTCCTCTGTGTGCGTGATGACGAACAGTTAGTTTTTGTTTTGAGATGACAACCTAATCATCTTTCAAAGTGGGGTTTATTTCTCCTAAAAAGCAAATCACCTTTATGCTGATGAACTAAAATTGATTGCAATAGGGCTGTAGACACGTGTAGTCATTATTTTGGCTTTTAAAGTGCATCTAATTTAAAGGAAGAAATAGAAATATCAGGGCGGTACATCAACAGCTTATAGCACTGGTGCTACAAAGGTTATAGGTTTTGTAGAACAGAACAACAACGTGCATAGAAATTCTGTAACACTTTACTATTGGGCTTGGGATCATGCGTGATTGTGCGTTGCATTCTGGGATGTGCGCAGACATGGTGAGTGTAAACAAACGTCACAGAGAAGTAGCAGATTTGGGAGAAAGGATGTGCTAAACAACATGTTACAATCCCCAAAACGATGCAGAATATACAGGGAGACGTTGGGTACCGGTATATGGACAAAACCAGTATTATAAATAGGGATGGGTACCTTTGACATTTGAATCGATCCGGTACTAAATCCCGGTACCTACGAATCGATTCCGGTACTTAACGGTACCAATTTTCGATACTTTTGAGTGTTTATTATTTTAATTCTCTTTTATAGTTAAATATATATTTTTCTCAATACATAACAATATTTGATAAATATCACGATAAATAACATACAACTGTTTGTATTTTAACATGGTCCTTGTAGTTTTATAAGCTGATAATTAAACTGAAGCAAACATCTTTACTGTGAACTAAATTTACTGTGTATCTTCATTCCTTTTGCCTCCTTTTTCATTTGATTTTTCCTACTGGGAAGTTAGAATTTCTGAGGAGAAAGCGAACGCACCACTAGCTGATAACAATGGTAGCAATGGAAGCTAACATATCAAGCTAACGTTATCTTAAACAGTTTATTTAGCTGCTGGAGCAGATTAAAACGTTGATGCCTCACACTTAGATCGTTGTCGCTGGTTTCATCTTCACCCAATCACCCGTCGCATTTAGTAAAGTGAAGCCAAACTTTAGAGCGTGTTCATGTTCTTCCAGTCGGGAATTCAGAGTTCAGAGGAGAAAGCGAACGCACCATTAGCGAAACGGAAGCTAACATATCAAGCTAATTTTATTTACCTACCGGAGCAGATTAAGATGAGGATGTCCCACTTAGATCGTTGTCGCTGGTTTCATCATCACCCAGTTACCCATCACATTTAGTGAAGTGGACCCAAGCTTTTGCGTGCGTTCTTTCTACCATGCTGCTCTGTTTACAACTGGCTCGCAGCGACCGACGACATAACGCTCTTGCGCAGCTGTCTTGGCAAGTTCTCGTTATGATGGATGGGTACCGAAACGAGGCACCGTTTGAAATGACGTGAATCGGTGCTCGGTCGATACTATGGAATTCGGTCAGTACCTTAAAAAGTACCGAATTCGGTACCCATCCCTATGTGTGAGTGTGGATGATGATGGCCTTGTCATATCAAACATTACTGATCCATATATAAATCTTTCAATGTAATAATAACATTTCACAGATTAATCAAAACATTTAATTTAGTATTCATATAACATTTGTTCATCAACCAAATTATTATTTAATGATTAATTAACTTATAAGTTTTAAATGTTCACATTATATTCAAGAGTTCATTCTTTGATTAAGCAACTCATACGAGCTGAGAGTGTTCTTTTTATTCAGAGGCATGAAGAGTCCTGTAGAACGATAACGCTTGAGGCCTTGAGGAGGGAACAGTATTGTTGACAATACGTTATCATGTGTTCAGAGCTGCAGAGAGGCTCTGAACTCCAGCTGATGGAATGCAGGGTCCGGCAGATTAAAAGCAACACCTGCAGACTCCTGTCTAAATGATAAAAAGAAAGAGGCAGAGCCGTGTCCAGGACTTTTAAAATGGGGTGGCCCATGTGGGGCACTTGTTTATGCATGGGTGGCACCAATGGTTATGCTTATTTATTTATTTACACTATTCATTTATTTATTTACTTTCTAGTGAATTTTGGAGTTTCACATTGCACAATCACCATTTTTTTCTATTCATCTTCTAGTTTTGTGGTGGTTAGCAAGTCACTTCTTGTTGCATTATTGCCACCAACTGGAGTTGAGTGGTACTCGATACTATTTATGTGAATATGAAAAAATAATATTACTACAGAAATGTTCTGTAGGCCTGGGCTAGAAGATAATGTTAAAGGTGCATGCTACCACACACTATTTTTGGAGTTTACAACTCAAGCCTTTTGTCGGCAATGTAATGTCAGTTTAAACTGGAACTTAGTAGGGTGGCACCTTGGTGGCACCTGGGGGTGGCCAATCAGATTCTAAGGGTGGCATGTGATACCCCAGGCCACTCCCAGTTGTTTTTTCTTTTCTTTTCCTTTTCTTTCTGCTGATGCAAAAAACAATCCGATCCGTCTGTGACCGAAAACCGTGATATGATGCGAACCGTGACAATTTTGATCCGTCACACCACTATCGCACCCTATAGGGAGCAGCCATTTGCGAACAGATTTGTATAGTAAGTCTTTTGCATTTTTAAAATCTTTAAAAAATAATATTTTTAGCTGCTATCTTTTGCTTTTTTTGTTATTTTCTTTTGTTTCTTTTAATTCTTTCTCAAAACGTCTGTTTGAAAAAACTCACCATTCCTTTTTATTCTTTTTTTTTCAGTTTTGATTTGTACTCGTTTTAGCAGATGACCTGCGGGGCCGGTAACTTTTCTGACTTATCGGCCCGGCTGGCCAGTTGGTTGGGTAGTTCATTTCCACCCCTGCTCCTGGAAAGGATGCTTCTAATCTTGGCAATATTTCGAAGGTGGAAGAAGGAAATCCTACAAACCTGTTTAACCTGGGATTTGAATGACATGTCCTGGTCAAAGATAACACCAAGGTTCCTGTCTTTGTTCTCGGAGACTAATTTAATGCCGTTCAGGTCAGGTGATTGACTAAGCAGTTTCCTTTTCTGAATTTCAGGTCGAAAGATGAGAACTTCAGTCTTGTCTTGATTTAAAAGCAGGAAGTTTTGAGTCATCCAATTTTTTATTACTTCAAGAAAAATCAGACATTTATGTGTTCTGAAAACACTATCCAGAGTTCACTTTTTAAGAAGGTATTAAGGAGAGATTTTTGTTGTTTCCGTTTGTTTAGCCCTCATTCTGCCCGCTTTTTGAGTTTGGTGTTGGGTTGGGGGTGGGAATGACAACATTGCTTTAGTAATATTCCAACTACATTGTTGTTTTTGTGATTGGAAATAAAGTTGAAATTAGATTAATAAAAAACACTGACTAAAATTTTTAATTCACATTAAAAAAGGATCAAATGATGACCTTTTTATGTCTACTGTAGCAGTAGTTCCTTCCTGACTGTAGCTCAGAAAAGCTGATCTGTTCACTACCAACTTGCTGAGTCAGCACTCTGCTTACATCCTGTAATTTTCCAAGTCAGATCTTCCTCTTTATTCATACTTTTGGGTCTTTTTAAAGCATTTTAATGACAATCATAGTTGGTGATTAGGTCCAGTTCTTAGTCACTTTTTGTTCACATCTGTTGATTGGTCATGAATGTAGCAGGAAGCAGGACTGTTAACGCTCCTCAGACTGTTTATAGCTCTGAGTGCAGGGATAGCTCGTTGATTCTGGATTTGTTGGCTCCCGGGTTCCACATTTTTTGGTTTAAGATGTCAGAGTCCCAGTTCCCACCCTGACTGTATCTCTGTTGGTTTCCAGGAGGGGAGCAGCTTCCTGGTTTTGGACGAGCAGCGCTTTGCTAAGGAGATCCTCCCCAAGTTCTTCAAGCACAACAACATGGCCAGCTTTGTTAGGCAGCTGAACATGTGTAAGACTTGTTTGATTTATTCGGGGATGGACTTACGTCCCAATACTAGGTCCTGATTATGTAATCACCATTCAAACCAAGCACACCATTGTTTTTCTTGCAAAATTCCCAATAAGTTTGATGTGTCACATGACCCTCTTCCTATTGAAAAAAACAAAACTTGGATCCAAGACGTGCCGACTTCAAAATGGCCACCATGGTCACCACCGATCTTGAAAAGTTTGTCCCCCCTCACATATACTAATGTGCCACAAACAGGATGATAATCTCACCAACCATTCCCATTTTATTAAGGTGGATCCATATAAATGGCCCACCCTGGACACAAATGTTTACATGTAAATTATTCCAAAAATTAGATACACAGCTTTTAAATATCGATGTAATATCACAAGACAAAAAAACACGATTTATTGCCATATCGATATTTTCTTACATCCCTAATGATAATAATTAATAACCAATAATTGTATTTAAAGGCTAATTAGTTTCCTATACTGAGCCTTGAACTTAAATCCTAAAAGCTAAACTCATCCACCAGATAAATTATAGTTTAGTAAAATCGATCTTCGTGTACATTTTTATTCTGAAGTTTTGTCTTTTTTTGTGTTGATTTAGTTTAATTTGCCATGGTGGCCATTTTTGATTAGGTTGACTGCTAGGGTTAGAGGTTTAAAAAATTCTGTCTCTTGGTTTAGCACATATGTTGCTAACAAATGCAAACTCCATCAGATTGGTGTTTTTCTGCACCTTTAGGCCTAGTCCACACGTAGCCGTTTTTTTTTAAAAACGAATATCCGCCCCTCCAAAAACTTGCATCCACACCACCTCGTTTAAAAACAAAACTCTGTCCACACGTACCCGGATAAATACGTTGTTAAGGACATGCCAGACCTGTAGGCGGCAGTACTTCCCCCGTTCTTAACCTCGTCCTTCGTCTGTGGTCTTCCGCAAGGAGCAGTAATTCCTCTTGCAAAAACAAACAAGCAGAAAGCGCTTGGACAATTGATAAAGCGAGCGCAGCTCTGAGGGCATCCATGCTGTCGGCTAGTGTAAACACAGGTCGCACACGTGATGTCAGCATTTTTTTGTCGCGGAAAGTGACGTTGCGGACCTTAAAACTCCGGTTTTGTCTGTCCACACGCAGACACCCAAAACGGAGAAAACGCAGATCTTCACTTTGGCCGGAGTTTTTAAAAAGATCCGTTTTCGTGTGAAAAAAACTCAGTTTTCGTGTGGATGACAGGCCAAAACGTAGAAAACTATCTACGTTTTGGCAGATCCCCGGCTACGTGTGGACAGGGCCTTAATCTGAGGTTATATGTTCCTTTTCTGGTGTGTATGCAGATGGATTCAGGAAGGTGATGCACATCGACACAGGCATTGTGAAACAGGAGAGGGATGGTCCTGTGGAGTTTCAGCACCCCTACTTCAAACACGGACAGGATGACCTGCTGGAGAACATCAAGAGAAAGGTAGAGTCGGGTTGGAAGGCAGCAAGAGAGAGACTTTTATTGGTACTCCCTCCTGTTTCTAACACAGAATCTGATTCCAGGTTTCTAACACACGACCTGAAGACAACAAGTTTAGACATGGAGACCTGACCAAAATCCTGGCAAGTGTGCAGAACATTCACAGCAAACAGGAGAGCATTGATGTCAGGCTGGCATCTCTCAAGAGGTATGTATTAGGAAAGCCCGTCACGTCATCACTAGCTTCAGCTGCATAATGGAGAACGGTGAACGTGTGACCTCTCAACCCTGAGTTCATCTGCCACAAACACTGAAATGGAAAATGAAGCCGAAGCTAGTGGACATGAAACACGGATCTTAGCTCATTTAACCCTTTAAGACCTGCGGGAGCGCCGGCGCTCCCATTTGCTTATCTGTGTTCAAATGCTTGTAGAACTGAAACTATATAAGATAGAACAAAAGTTTTTTTGCGTAATAAACCGGAGGAGTTGCACTTTTATCTCACACACTGAACGCGTCCCAGAGCGCTGCGCATTTCCGCTAATGAGTTTGCAAAAAACGACCAAAACGCACAAATGAGAAAAGCGTTTTCATTCTGCCACAAACTCTGTATCGTTATTCTTCTTTTTAACCCAGATGCTGGATTTTATTTTGTCCGACATTTGTTTTTTTATCGATTAGTCTTATCCCAATATCTCTTATCTGTAATAGTGTTTGCTAGATATTTTATAATTTTATGTTTTTATCCTGCTTTTATGCCCAATGTACTGGGAATGTTTTTCTTTTAATGATGTTGTTCAGCACCTTGGGCTTCGGATAATGTTGTAGAAGGTGCTATACAAATAAAATTTGATTGATTGATTGGTTCTGATCTGCAGCTCAGGGCTTCACACGCTAGAAAAAACGTCATCACGTTGTCAACGTGAACTGTCGCATGATTATCACTCACCCTATCACCTGCTTTGACGTAATTTTCCCGCGAATTGCAGTTCTTTGTGGTCCTAGTCTTTCAGATTTTTCTTGTGCTTTTTCGCAATAATACGTGTAGACAAACACATCCTACACACATCACACGCCCACTACAAACTCCCGACACACTCACACACCACCACCACGAACGCTTTGATGAATCACGGACCCGCCAAACGGTACATTGTCCTTCCTCGAAGCGGTTGACACCATTACAGCGCCGGGTGATGTTTACATTTCACTTTCTGTTCCCTCGCGTATAATTTCATGCAATATTCTTTATTGTTCTTATGAGAGAAAAGGAAAACTATATACTACTGACAAATTTGCCACAAATATTCAACATTATCAAATTGGACCCCTGCTGATTATTATTATTTATGCTTTCGTTTTTGTTACGGTTTACATGAATGAGTGTATCTCAGAAAGTAATTTATAGAAGCACTTCAAATAAGTTTGTTGTTGTTTGAAAGAATGCCTCGTATGGGGGCACCACCACTGATGGTTGGAGAGAAAAAACTCCTCTAAACTCGAGTCTGTTCACTGGCTGTGCTGCTGTTTCCTCTCACAAAATGCAGCCGGACGTTTGACCTTTCAGGGCAGCAGCAGCTCAGGAGGTAGAGCGGGTTGTCCAGTAATCAGAAGGTTGCAAGGAGGGGTCCTACCTCAAGTGGAGGAGTTTAAGTATCTCAGGGTCTTGTTCACGAGTGAGCTTCACAGCACCAGAAACAGAAAAGTAAAATGTCCCAAAAAAATACAGTTTTTCTTGGGAAACTAGAAGAAAAAATGCCCAAAAAAAGGCAAAACTTACATATAGTCAACAGAGCTACTCCAACATGCAGCCACCCAGAGCAGCGCAGTTCCGGAACAAAATTCACGTACATCATATGTGAAATCCACGGCACATAACAAGCAGATTAGAAAATAGCGTTTTTAGCCCCATTGACTTGCATTTATTTATTTTTTCTTCCCAGACCCATGGTGCGGAAGTAGGTGGGCGTGACTTATGGGCTCGAGACACGGGAGGCGACATTGCCTCTCCTCCATTCATTTTCAATGAGACATGCGCGACAAAGCGATAATCGCGGGTCTCTCTCCTATCAAGCGAAATGTGAAAAACGTGCGTGTGAAAGTTTGCACTCGTGCACGTGTCGTGCACGGACGACCCAGCGACGCGATCCCAGAAAGTTGAAACATTTTCAACTTTTCATCGCCGTCGCTCGGACGAGGACCAATCAGCGGAGGTTTCATTCACTGACCAATGAGCGGACAGGATGCTCCGTACACCTCAGAGCAAACATGGAGGAGAAGTTGATTATTATTATGTTTTATAGTAAAATCAGACGTAAGATTTCACATAACTCTAGCAGCACCTTGTGAAACATCATATCTACCGCTTTATTAACTCTGAACCGCTTAAATAACCTTAATTCCCTCCAACGTGACACAGCCAAGCAAAACAACGAAGATTCGATTTCGCCATGGAACAGAACGCGTAGACGGCTTAGCCGCTGCCGCAGATCGCCTCCCGTGTGACGGGTAATAAAAGCGACAGCGACAAATTTCGCTGATCGCGGTCGTTTGTCGCCTCCCGTGTGTCGAGCCCATTAGGCTCCCTACGCAGGCGGTGCACCACAATGAACCGGACAACACTGTCTTACACAAATGAAAGATTGTAAGACCTGTGAAATTTTAGGACCGAATAAATAAATAAATAAATGAAAACAATAATTTTAAAATGGTCTTAATAAAGATCTCAATTCCAGTCAAAATAATCGTTATTATTTTTGCAATAACAGAGCAGCCCTAGTACCTGTCGCATGTTTTCTGCCAGTACTGAGGAGTTACTGAGTTTCTGTACCAAGCCCTCGGTTCCAACTTCCTGAACATTTTTTCACCTAAAACACAGAAGACCCTCTGAAGTTGGCTTGTCCTTGTCTCACTGTCGCATGTTTTTGTGTTAATGTTCAGGGAGAACGAAGCTCTATGGAGAGAGATTTCAGACCTGAGACAGAAACATTCCCATCAACAGCAGCTCATTAAAAAGGTATGGTTGGTCTGCGTCTTCAGGAATTACACACTCAACTAAATTTTAAACACAACACACTAAAACAAGCACAATGTTCTAATGGTCTGAGTGGGGTTTTCACAAGCTGTCAGCCATTATCATGAAAATGAAAACAGACAAAGACATGAAATTAGGGATGCACTGAAAGGAAAATTCTTGGCCGAAACCAAAAACCAAAAATGAGCAAAGTGAGGCAGAAAGTAAAAATACCTAAATAAATTATTATGTCAATAATTAGAACCGTAGCATTTATGGCTACGATGTGTATTAACCTCACTAAAATCAAGGCATGGCAATAAATCAATTAACCATGAAAGTTTTTATTCAGCACTGATGACAATACAGCAATGCAAAATTAAATTAAAACTCAAAATAAAAAGTTTCACTTGACCTCATTCATGTGCATTAAATATTAATAGATAACAAATAAATAAAAATGATAATTGTACAGGCTTATAAATAATCTATCTTGTTATTTCCATTTTGTATTTTGTAATTTATATTTTGTAATTTGAATTTCTTTTATTGTTTATTAATTCAGTATAATTACTTACAACTGTACCATGTTCAGCGCTTTGGGCTTCCTGACAGGGTTGCGGAAGGCGCTTTATAAATAAAGCATTGATTGATTGATTGATTGATAAATGCCTGGCGAGGACTGAAATGAATCCTTTATGCACCAAAGTTGGAATATTGCGACCAACAAGCACCATTGCTGGGTTTAACGAGCCACAGCTGCAAATATAATCCCTCATGAAGTTACTACTTTACACCAGAAGATAGTGGAGATTAGAGCTGAGGAAAATAATCAAGTAATCGATGCATCGGGATGCGGACATAAACGATTCTGCATCGTAGAAGAGTACGCCATAATCGATTATGGTGGAATGTAGTTTTGTTTTTAATGGCGGCACCAGCGTATATCCAAATCTGTCAGAGTGAGCGTCCTCCACATTTACCAAGTGGTTCCGCCTTAATGTGGTACTGCAGGGCTGAACGCTTGAGTTGTAATCTGAGACCGAACCGGAACCGAATCAGCCCGACCGGTTCTGTTGGATTTGGGCCGTGAATTATGTTAATTGAGCGGGTTGTCATGCGGCGCGCTCCACTCGCTCGATCAGCGACTGAGAGAGAGAGAGAGACAGTGCTCACACAAAAGAGAGGATCAATATGAAATAATCGTGATGCATCGGGATATCGAATCGAATTTAATCGTTGACCCAATAATCGTAATCGAATCGGGAGACAAGTGAAGATTCACACCTCTAGTGGAGATGTGGAACTTCAGTCTGAGCAACACTTTTAGTTGTTTCTATTTACATTTTTGGAGTTTAGTTTAAAAACTGCCCCCCATCGAGATGCTCCCGACTGAGGAGAAGGTTAAGGGACAAATATTAGAGAGGAGAAACTTTCAATGCTGACAGGTTTGTTCCTTGTTGACAAAGTCTGCTAATGGCTGAATCTGAAGAGGAATATTCACCCTCTGATGAAGTCTCTGTGCTTCATGAGAATAAACAAGCTGCACACGCATGAACCAAAGCTTATTTCACCGTGCTCAGGACATGGTGGGTGTAGAAAGGATGGTAAAAACACCGCTAATAGTTAATAGAATAGAATGTAAAAGGAGAAGAAGAAAGCCGGGCAGACGCGGTAGATGTGAAGCTGAAGGTAAAAATGACGGTTCATAATTGATATGAATATTAATAAAACAGCATTACTAAAAGGGGCCAAATTAGAATGTACTATCTTTATGAAGCAACGAGTTAAGTTGCCTCATAAGGGCAGAGCGAGATGAAACAAAAGCAGGGTTCACCTGATCGCCTGTTTTGGCCGCGTTGTTTTGGTGATTCGGGTGTTTCGGACAAAAATGCACTTTTGGGTCATTTTTAGCCAAGAGGCTTTGGTGCATCCCTACTTGAACAATCTGGCTTTCCATGTAATGAGTCTGTCTTTTTAAGTTTATTTACCGACACAAATGAACTTTTGCACCATAATGTAATTTTTTGAGTTTCACCTATAGGTGATAATTGTTTTTCTACTATCCGGATTAATGTTTAATTGTATTTGTGGATCTTTTCTCCCAGCTGATACATTTCATCATCACACTGGTACAAAGTAACCGCATTTTGAATTTAAAACGTAAAAGGTGAGTTCACTCTATTTTCCTCTGTAGGGAATAGTGAAAGGGTTGGGATTAAGCTTTCTGAACAAGCAGATTGTTTGTAGATTGCAGCATATCTAAAGGGATAAGCCTGGATAACTCGAGCTAACCCTAACTGGACAGGGTGTCTGCCTCACAGATGGAAACTGGAAGCTGGTTCCACCAGAACGGAGCCTTCTGTTTTACCTTTAGAACCGCTTGGAACTGCAAGTAGATCTGCAGTCTGAGCCCCAAGTACTGTGGTGGGAACTTCTGGAACGTTGAGAACTTTAGAAGTTAGAAGTAAAACTTATGTAAAATTCCCAATTTTACAGGGAGCTGGTGAAGTGATGCTAAATGGAGAAGAATCCGATCTCTTGTCAAAACTCTGAAAGCAGCATTCTGAATAAGCTGCATGCCTTTAATAGAACCTTTAGAACATCTTGATCTTAGAGAATTACAATAATCAAGTCTGGAGGTAAAATATGCATAAACTAGTTTATCTGCACCATTTTGGGTCAGGATGGTCATGGTTGTAGCAACATCACACTGATGTCGGTCCTAGTGTTTATAGAGAGCTAAAAGACCGATCCTGGTCCAGAACAACACCACAGGAGCTTAGGTCCAAAACCCATAACCTCTGTCTGCTCTGAGTTTTGAAATGAAGAAGAAGAAAGGATTTTTTTTAAATATAGCGCCTCTTAAAATATAAATCACGAGGCACGTCACAAGAACCAATAAAAACATTTTAAAAATGATTAAAAGGGGTCATAGCAAAAAAAAAAAAGGGGGGGGGGGGGTAGAAATAAAAGAATGAGAATAAAGTAAACACGGGAGCCCGAAAAATACTGAAATTTCAGAAACAGATTGAAAAGATGCTAGTGAGGAAGACGAGGGCGAACAGGAGTTTTGGAGTCGTCCAGGTCTTTGTGTTTGAAGAGTGCTCGTAAAATACTTAAACTGATGGGATTCATCAGGCGTTATGGATAGATAAAGGGTATCCTTCCTCAGCATAACAATGGCATCCTTTGACCCAGTGGAAGCACATGTAAAGTAAAGAGTATCGGACCAAGCATTCATCCCTGAGGAACTCCATGACAAAATCTGCTGAAAGAGATTCATTATGAACAAGAACTAACTAGATCAGATAAATTAGACTTGAACCAGTCTAGTGCTGTTACCTTAATCCGGGTTTCATCCTCAAGCCTCTGGAATAGGAATCAAAACGGTGTGCTTAGTGTAACAGCTTATAGCCAAGTCTTATTCTAGTTTTAACTGAAGCTGTAGTTGATGTCATTAGATTGAATCCCAGACAACGTGGCACACTTAAAGGGATTTAGTTGATGTACTTGTGAAGTAGTGCATCTTTTCAGTAAAACAGCCATTTGGATTTATGCTGTAAAAACATGTTTAGTGAGGGTGAAACGTGTTAGACCAGTAAACCATGATATATTTCTGCTTCCAGCTCATGCTTTCCTTTTTTACAGGTCAATTCTTATGAACAGCAATGGGCAGAAACCCAAATACATTCATCAGATTTATGAGGATAAAGCACGTGTGGACCAGGTCAGTCTGTTATAGCATTATAGCAGTCAACATTCAAGCAAGTTTAGGAGAATTTACAATTTTACAACAAAAACTGGGGGTGGGGCAGGGTGTGGTTGGCCACAAAATGTACATTTCTTTTGGTGGAAGTGTCCATATTGTTTATGGGTGTGATGACCTGCTGAGAACCAGATAAAATCACCAGTTTTTTAAAAGTTTTTTTTTGTGGGGAAAACGTCCAGGCCTATCAGGCCCTGCCCACACGTAGACGGGGATCTGCCAAAACATAGATATTTTTCTACGTTTTGGCCTGTCATCCACACGAAAACGGAGTTTTTTCACACGAAAACGGATCTTTTTAAAAACTCCGGCCAAAGTGAAGATCTGCGTTTTCTCCGTTTTGGGTGTCTGCGTGTGGACGGACAAAACCGGAGTTTTAAGGGCCGCAACGTCACTTTCCGCCACAAAAATATGCTGACATCACGTGTGCGACCTGTGTTTACACTAGCCGACAGCATGGACGCCCTCAGAGCTGCGCTCGCTTTATCAATCGTCCAAGCGCTTTTTGCTTGTTTGTTTTTGCAAGAGGAATTACTGCTCCTTGTGGAAGACCACAGACGAAGGACGAGGTCAAGAACGGGGGAAGTACTGCCGCCTACAGGTCTGGCATGTCCTTAACAACGTATTTATCCGGGTACGTGTGGACAGAGCTTTTGGAGGGGCGGATATTCGTTTTAAAAAAACCCGGCTACGTGTGGACTAGGCCTAAGTCTTACCATGTTGGTAAATCCTTCACCAAATACCTACTAACCCCCACCGTTTGCTGTTTAGATGCCGGTCAGCGATGCTGGTCCGCGTCTGAACAGTGTGAAGGGTGGGGACATCGTAGATGATGTCATCATCTGTGACCTGACTGAGAATGATGCTGACGATGGCGCGGACATCACAGAGGCAACTCCAGCCTGTGAACACGGGTGAGACTACCAACCTCCAGGTTGTTGTTGCCGTGCCTAATCAGAGAGCCTGATTTGAGTTGTTCTTCCTTAGTGATCTAGAAATTGTGGAAGTAGAACTGGATGGCTGTGGGGGGCTGCCAGCTGAGACGGAGGCCAACCCCACCTGTACAGGTGACCTCAGACAGGCTGAAGCTAAAGAATCAGCAGCAGAGAACCAGACGAACGGCGGCGGAGCGACCAGCAACGCTCTGCTGCTCAATAAGCCCTCTGGTCTGAGCCTAGAAGATCCGCTAAAGATGATGGACTCCATACTCAACGAGAGCGGAACAATTTCACAAAACATCAGCCTTCTGGGAAAGTGAGTCCTGCTCCTAATGTCGTCAACAGAGTCTGGTCTGGGCAGCAGATACATGAGGGAAGATATGTCTGTGTGCAAATTCTACAAATAAAGGATGCTAAAGTTTGTTCTGACAAAAAAAATACTCAAGTAAGACATGTTGGGTTGTAAGTAAGTAAGTAAAAGTTTATTTATAGAGCGCCTTTCACAGATATAAATCACAAAGCGCTGTACAACATGATAAAGATCAGGGCAAATACCTCTAACCAATAAAAACATCAGAAAAACAATAGCAGTGATAAAGTAGAAAATAAAATCATGAGTATAAACAAAGTGAAGGTGTGAACCCGAACAAAGCCATCTTTTTGAACATTTAGGGAGGGAACGCCTGGATGAAAAGGTGAGTTTTTAGATGATTTTTAAAGACCTCTACAGTGTTGGAGAGATGGAGATTTGAAGGTAGACTGTTCCAAAGTCTGGGTGCAATAGTCTGAAAGGCCCTGTCCCCTTTGGTTTTCAGTCTGGTTCGAGGAACAGCCAGGAGGTTTTCAGATGTGGATCTAAGGTTCCGAGAGGTGATGTGTGGGGATAAAAGCTCAGATAGGTAGCTTGGAGCCTGGTTGTTAAGAGCTCTATAGGTCAGCACTAAAACTTTAAACTGTATTCTATATTCTACCGGGAGCCAGTGCAGGGACTGTAAACCTGGAGTGATGTGAGCTCGTCTGCTGGATTTGGTTAGGAGTCTGGCTGCTGCATTTTGGATGGCTTGAAGGCGTGAGAGGGAGGTTTTGCTGAGACCAGTAAAAAGAGCGTTACAGTAGTCTAAGCGTGATGATACAAAGGCATGGATGGTTTTTTCCAGATCTGCAGTAGAAACCAGTTTACGGACTTTTGAAATGTTTCTCAGTTGAAAGAAACAGGAGCAGGAGATGGTTTTGATGTGTGAGTCTAAACTTAAAGCAGGATCAAAAATAACTCCCAGGTTTCTAATGTTGGCCTTGGCTGATGGGCAAAAAGAGGCAATTTCCTGCTCGATTTTTGGCTGAAGTTCCGGGGGTGCAGCGATCAGGGCCTCTGTCTTGTTGGCGCTGAGAACAAGAAAGTTGCTGGACAGCCAGTTACTGATCTGGGTTGTGTGTGAAGTTCAGTCAGTATTAAGGTGCAGGAAAAGATGAGGGCTTGTTACATGCAGTTACGATGAGCAGTAGTCGCTGGGCAACAGTTAAAAACTAAAACTTGGGCTCTGGCTTCAAACGGGTCACTTTGGGTTCGGGGTCTGAGGTTGTGGAGAAGTCTACCACTGATGTACCAAAGGCACACTGATCCGAGTTCAGCCAAAGGCCCCTCTGGTTTCCCTTTAGATGACGCTGTCTGTGTCTCCTGACAGGGTGGAGCTCATGGACTATCTGGACAGTATCGACTGCAGTCTGGAGGACTTCCAGGCCATGCTCTATGAAAAGCAGTTTGGGGTAGATTTTGACGCTCTGGAGGTAAAACCAACAAACACACACAGCTATTCTCACAAAGGTCGGGGGAGGTCACAGCAGGTAGTGTGTTGGCAGCCATCAGAGCAGACCGCTTTAACAAAACCAAATGAAAGAACTCTGGCCAGGGTATCCTCGGGTCCTTAAAAAGTCTTAAAAAGTCTTAAATTAGCTTTCCCAAATTTAAGGCCTTAAAATCCTTAAAAATGACAAATAATCCTTAAATCCAGTTTCCAAAGGTCTTAAATTACCAAAGACTCAATAAACTAGATTCTTTTATTTTTGTCAAATTTTCGTGAATTTCTAGTTAGTGTTCAGCATTTTCTGTGTACGATGTTGGCGTAAGCGGAACCGTACACGTTCAGCTGGTTGTGAAAGGGGGCTGTTTTTAGATGAGCACATTAGCTGGTTAAGCTAGTGGGAGCTTGCGCCATGGGGAAGTGCAGGTTTAATGGTAACAGGATGCTAATCCCACGTTCGCGACATGGTTAGCACCGGTTCCAGGCAATAGCTGGAAATTATAGCTTAAATTTAATTTTAAAAATAGCTTAAATTTGGTCAAAGTGGCCTTAAAAAAGGTCTTAAAAAGTCTTAAATTTGGCTCCCTTAAACCTGCAGAAACCCTGTCTGGCTTCATTTGCTCTCTCCAGGGTAAACTAAAGATACAAGTGAAGCTTGTTGAAGCTCGCTGCATGCCTTTTTGTCACCAGCTGGACTAGGATTGGGCAATATGGCTAAAATCTGTATCGCAATTTAATTTGAAGCACATGGGGTAACGATATAAATCACGATTCATTCTTCTGTTTACTTGTGCCAAAACGACCAGATAAATTTCAGCAGAACAATACTTCTTAAAAGTACAGGATGCCGTTTAAATAACATTGAATGTGTAAAACAGGCTTAAAAAATACAGAATCTTTTCATTTATTTTGATGTTGTCCTATGATTCATTTTCTAAGCAATTCAACACAAAAATTCAGAAAATGAATAAAGCTGAAGGTATTTGAAATAAAACACAAACTTAATGTGATGAAATGACAGAATTCTAAATAGTTTGAACTGAAGTAAACAAATAAACAGATATCACATTTCCTTCTTGATTCCTGATTGGTTTTTGATGTTTTTCTTTGGCTCATAGAAGCTGCATGAAGTGTTGCTTCAGTAGTGAAAAGGGATGTAAAATTAATACAACAGGCAAACTACTGGTCAGAGCTGAGGTGGCCTCATGGAGGGGGCCATCGTCTAGCACACTGCTGCTAACCACTAATACATTCTCTCTCCTGATAATAACTTTTTGTTTTCATTGACGTTGGATGTGCTACTACTAGTTTATCCGTTTAATTATAGATCCACTAGAATAAATACAATAAAGTTTATCTTTCACCAAATACAATATTTACTAAGACATCACAATATAACTATAGACACATTACTTGTGTGTGTGTGTGTGTGTGTGTCTGCTCTGTCTTCTCCATCCCCAGTGAGTCGTGGAGGATGGCTGCTTATACTGAGCCAGGATTCTCTGGAGGTTTCTTCCTGTTAAAAGGGAGTTTTCCTCTCCACTGTCGCTGCATGCTTGCTTAGTATGAGGATTGCTGTATAGTCACTGACACTAGTCGGTGACTTTATGCAATTTGCTGGGTTCCTTATATAGGAAACATTATTTCTGATTGGCTTAATGAACTGTGAATTGGAATGTTTATTATGTGAAGTGCCTTGAGACGACTCTTGTCGTGATTTGGCGCTATATATATATAAATAAAAAAAAAGTAGTCCAACTGATGGTTCCTGTATCTGCACTGCAATTTGAGTCCTTACAGTTGTCTGCGGTATTTTCAGGAGAACGTGTCGACCAAAGAGAACACTACCCAGACGAACAGAGGCAGAGCACAAGATCACACGGGTAGGTCATCCCCAGTGTGCATGTGTGGCTCTTGGATTTTAACAAAACACAAAGAGAATTAGACAAGTTTGTCCGTCAAACAGCGCGGGGCTTTATTTTACAATGTTGTACTTGCACGTTAGGCTAGTGTCACGGTACATAGTGATAGGGCAGCCAGGTGCAGCTTTGAATGTGAAAGAAAACCACACATATTTCAGCTACCTTATCTCTAGGTGTGTGTTCAAGTCAGCTAACAAGTTGCCATTGTAATTGTTTTTGAGTTTGGCATTTGATGTAATCATGTTGTCAAGGCGAGGTGTTTTTTCTTCTCTCGTTAAATTTTGTTGGTTTGTTTGTATTGTTAGTTTAAGTTCATGCCACTGATAGTCTTTCTATCTTATATTGTTTAGTGTTTCAAAGGAGGACCCCCTTGAAAATGAGATGATGTATCTCAAGAGGTTTCATCCTCTAGAAATATAACATAAATAACTTAGGCAGGTTCTGTAGTTGATGAGATAAAAGTGTTTTTTATTAATTAATTTCTACTTTTATTTTTCAAGCCTGCATCAGTTTTGCTCACAGATACCAAATACTGATGTCTAAGCATAACCTCGACTGTTTGCCAAACCCTCAACCCTTACACAGAACCCTGACAGTTAGGCATTACCTTGACCGGTAAACTTGAACGTATAAGCAGAACCTTGTCCGTTACCCAGTACCTCAACTGTTAGGTAGAACCTCAACTGTTACGCAAAACCCTGACCGTTAGGCATAACCTCGAGTGTTAGGCAGACCCTCGACCGAGCCAAGGAGTCCAATCATCTCTGATCTGGATCTCTTGATCCATTCAGACTTTTCTCCACTAGCCTCCTCTTTTCCGCCTTGCTCCTGTCTGCGATCCTCTTCAGTAGTGTCCCTGCTACCATCTCCTATGATCGCCAGACTCTTTTGTCCTTCCGTTCGTTCACGATCGCCCAACATGCACCGAGGATGTACAATCCTGTTTGTTTACCTGAGTGGCACACTGGCCCGGAACCAAACGATGATTCCAATCATGGCGTTTCCAGCGATGTTTATCCGGTCCCGGGAAAACGTTGGAGGAAAAGAGGTAAACGAGCAGGAATCCAGGTGAGAATAAGACCTCTTAAAGTGCGGTTTATCTGGTAAACATCGGCGTGATCTTCTAGCTTCTTGTCCTTTGTTTGGTGACCTGAGCGCCACTTCCGCATTCCCGCCAGGCCGCGTTGCGGCGCGTTTCATCCGTCCAAGTTTTTTAAGGTCGGTTTATCCTCATTCCTCAGTGGCTTCTCCTCCTGTTCCCTCCATAAGTGGTTTTTATAAACACCGTGGATCTAACCCTGCTAATTTACGTCCACTAACTCCAGCTGTTTCTGTAGTTTCTGATTCCTCCACCTCACTCAGCATGGCTCTATTAAACACCTGCTCTGTTAATGGTAAGTTCTTCCTGCTTAATGATCTAATTCTCTCTAAAAACCTGGATTTTCTGTTTCTGACTGAAGTTTGGCAGCAAACATCTGATTATTCTGGTCTGATTGAACTCTGCCCGAGTGGTTATTCTTTTCTTAGCCAGCCCCGGGGTTCTGGTCGTGGTGGAGGCCTAGCTGTTGTTTTCAGAGACCATCTTTCATGTAGCTCTACAACCTCTGGTCACTTTGCTTCCTTTGAACTGCAGCTGATTAAAGTCGGGCGTAAGGACCCGTTCTACTGTGCTGTGGTCTGTCGTCCACCTGGTCCAAACAGATCTTTCCTTCAGGAGTTTAGTGACTTTCTATCCTCCACTGTGAAGCTGCCCAGACTGGTGATTGCTGGTGACTTTAACATCCACGTTGATGATCCCTCTGATCACTTTGCCATGAATTTCTCCAGCCTTATGGACTCCTTCAGCTTTACCCAGCATGTTTCTGGCCCCACACACACCAGGGGGCACACTCTAGACCTTGTTTTTACCCTGAGTCTAAATGCTGACAGTGTTTGTCCTGAGGACGTTTATATTTCAGATCACCATTGCATTTTCTTTAACTTGTCAGTTTCTGCGTCCCCACCTCCTGCTCGCCGTATGGTTAGTTCTCGTTTTCTTAATGAGAGCACAGCTAGCAATTTTTCTGCTGCTTTTGATCCACCCTATTCTTCTGATAACAACCCAGATTCCTTAACTTCTCAGTTTAACGAGCACTGCCTCTCCATTCTGGACAACATCTGTCCTTTCAGAACCAGATCAGTTCCTGCAGTGAACCCTACTCCCTGGTTTAATGACAACCTTCGCAGCCTGAAGCGCCAATGCAGAAAAATTGAGGGTTTGTGGAAGAAAACCCATCTCCACGTCCATCTGCTGCACCTAAAGGATCTTCTGTCATCCTTTAACTCTGCAGTCAGAGACGCGAGGGTTTCCTATTTCTCCAACCTGGTGTCCCAGAGCAAAGGGAACCCCAAGGTGCTGTTTAACACCATCAGCAGCATCGTCTCTCCTGCCTCTCCTACAGCCTCCATCCACTCTGTTGCAGACTGTGAGAACTTTCTGTCTTTCTTTGTGGACAAAGTCAGTAAGGTTAGATCTAGCATCTCTCCTTCAGCCTTATCGCCGCCTCTCCCGACTCCAACCAGGCCCATCATCCTAGATAGCTTTGCTCCTGTTTCTTTGCCTGAGTTACCCAAACTAGTTAACTCTATGAAGACCTCTACATGCCCCCTCCACATCTTACCCTCATCTTTGTTTAAAAGTGCTTTTCAGTCCATCGGTCCCAGCGTGCTCTCTATAATTAATGCTTCTCTGGTTTCTGGTCAGGTCCCTGCTTACTTTACGAACGCTGTAATCCACCCGCTTCTTAAAAAACCGAGTCTCGACCCCTCTCTCCATAGCAGCTTCAGACCAATCTCTAAACTTCCGTTCATCTCCAAGATCTTGGAAAAGGTTGTGGCTAAACAACTCACAGCTGCTCTTGATGAACATAACATCTATGATAGCTTCCAGTCAGGTTTTCGTAGAGCTCATTCTACTGAAACAGCTCTTCTTAGGGTCTCTAATGACCTTCTGACTCACAGTGATGCAGGGGACTGTGCTGTTCTGGTCCTGTTGGACCTGACTGCAGCCTTTGACACTGTTGACCATCACCTGCTACTGGAGAGGCTGAGAGACTGGGTAGGCCTACCAGGATCTGCTCTGGAGTGGTTCTCCTCTTATCTCTCTGAGCACTCCTTTTCTATGGTCGTCTCCAAGTTTAGGTCCTCCACCACCTCTCTTACCCATGGTGTCCCACAAGGTTCTGTGCTGGGGCCTCTGCTCTTCCTCCTCTATCTGCTTCCTCTTCAGCACATCCTGAGCTCCTTCAAAGGAATCTCCAACCATCTTTATGCAGATGACATCCAACTGTACATCTCCTTTAAGCCCCATGAGATGTCTAAGCTGCAGATGTTACACACCTGCTTAGACTCTATCAAAACCTGGATGGTGGGAGCTTTCTTCACCTGAATGAAGATAAGACTGAGATCCTCATCTGTGCCCAGACAAGCTGGTTCCCAAAGTCAGAGACTCTCTTGGTCAGCTTGCTTCCCACGCCAAACCCTCTGTCATGGATTTTTGTTGTGACCTTTGACCCAGCTTTCACCCTGGATTCTCATGTCAGTTCTCTTGTTGGCTCTTCCTTCTTCCATCTCAGGAACGTTGCTAAGCTGAGTCCCATT
Source organism: Nothobranchius furzeri (assembly GCF_043380555.1). Taxonomy (NCBI): domain Eukaryota; kingdom Metazoa; phylum Chordata; class Actinopteri; order Cyprinodontiformes; family Nothobranchiidae; genus Nothobranchius; species Nothobranchius furzeri. Next base: position 27,408,520 of record NC_091742.1, read on the forward strand.
CTGTCCCGCTCTGAACTTGAGACAGTTCTCCACACCTTCATCTCCTCACGCTTAGACTACTGTAACTCTCTTTTCACGTGTCTGAGCAGAACCTCCCTGAACCGTCTACAGGTGGTTCAGAAGGCCTGTGCTCGGCTTCTGACCAAGTCCTCCAAACACACCCACATCACCCCGCTTCTCCTCCAGCTTCACTGGCTGCCAGTCAACTTCAGGGTTCATTTCAAGATCCTGGTTCTGGTCTATAGGGCCTTACATGGACAAGCACCATCTTACATTGGTGATCTTCTTAGTCCCTACACCCCCAGCAGGTCCCTGAGGTCCAGTGATCAAAGCCTACTGGTTGTGCAGCACCAGGCTAAAGGTCAAAGGTGACAGATCATCTGCTGCTGTGGCCCCCAGACTCTGGACCTCTCTCCCCCTGAGCCTGAGATCATGTACTCAGTGGTCTCCTTTAAAAAGCAGCTGAAGACTCACTTGTTCAAGCTGGCTTTTGTATGACCTTCTTCACCACTCTCTCTTTATTCTGCTCTCCCCACCTATTCCACCTTCCTCAGGATCCACTGATCTCCCTCTTTCCTGTTCACTCTCTCTCTTTCTTTACATTTTTTTTAATCACAATTGACTGTTTTTGCTCATTTTTTATATATTTTTAAACATTTTCTAAATGCTTTTTTATATTTTTTGTTTTTGTGTTTGTGAAGCGCCTCGTGATTTTTATCTTGAGAGGCGCTATAGAAATGATTTCTTCTTCTTCTTCGCCTGGGCTGTAGGTCTGAGTATACAGTGTTTCCCCTAGGAATTTTTCCAGCTGGGGGGGGGGGGGGGGGCGATGAAATTATGACACGTCTCACCTTCATGTTAATATTGTTTTATTAGACGCACTCACTTTGAACTGCACCAATCCAGCGACTGCTGCATTTAAATAACTAGTATTAAAGGTGAATACACCAATATTTGCACAAGGATAAATTTTTTTTTAAACTCTCAGTGACACACTTTGCACTTTGGTTTTGGCATTTAATTTTTCTTGGCATCTTGAAAAACATCCCCAGGGCGCTGTGGTCTGATTACAGAATCAGAAGACTGTAGGAGGGGGCGGTAAAATACAGGGGGTCCCCAGCAAAAACAAGAAACTTTACGAGTCTGATGAAACCTGCTGATTTTCCATCAGGCAGTCACTGGGCAGCTCCAACTAGGACAGTAGTGGGCGTAGCACTGTTCTGAGGTATCCTGTCATTAATGCAGTTCAAGATAGTGCATTTACTTTTGTGTTTTTTGTATTTCTGATACTTTTTAACACTGACTAAGTTGTCCATCATTCTCCTCCACCTCTTCATGAGCTCGCAACCTCTGAACCCACGTTTCCCGTCGTTTCCATCCACAAATAAAACGCTTGCTGCGTTCCTTTTTACTTATCCAGTGAATAAAACTCATATTTTTAGAGTTTTCGCAAGGCATTCTTCATTCTGCCCCGTGTCTGTTGCGAGATATTTTTGCCTTTCTTGAGAGCAGTGCTGTTGATGAAGGCAGCATCCTGACCAATCACAAGCTTGTTTTCTCTGTCTCGTTCGACAGATGTTTAGAAAAGTGGGCTCGACTCCATTCGTCCTTGCGAGCCTGCTGGAGAGCCCTCGCAAGGACGGATAACGACGTTGCGGGTCTCCACACTGACGCAGAACCATTATTTAGTCTTTAGGGTTCTACAACCACCCAAGGCGCTTCACAACACAATCAGTCATCCATTCATACATTCACACACTGGTGGAAATGAGCTACGATGTAGCCACAGCTGCCCTGGAGCGCACCGACAGTGGCCAGGCCTGCTGAGCACCGGTGCCACCGGTCCCATTTTCCGGTTCCCCATAATAAGAAAAACTCTTCATCAGCTGCTCTAAAACAAACATAGAATGGTGAACCGAAAAATAATAATAATAAAAAACGAGAAAACGGGGAACTGTGGAGAGCTTCTGGTTTCGGGTGAACATCCTGAGCTGAGACTTCACTTGGTTTTGATCGCAAACCTCAGCGACCAAAGGCTCTCCTATTCTTTGTATTGGACGGGGATACAGCGGGCATGCGTCATTTATAGCGTAGGTCTATGGTAGAGATGGCTGTACAAAAAAAAAATTTAAAAAATTTAAAGCGGCACGCAGCATCGCTCGGCACTTCTCCGGCCTAGCGTTGCAACCACGGGGAGTGAGTTGGGGAGTTAGGAACACTCACGTGAAACTTTGTGCAGATGAGCTGAGGATTGAGGAAACGAGATCACTTTCTAACATGAAAGTGTTAACATCTGAAGCCTAGCAGGTATGCTATATTATTACCAGTTAAAGCTTTAGACCTTCTCCATAAATCTTTACAACCTTCTCAGATTTGTGGTTTAGTACATCCAGCCTGTGTGATTCAGGGTGTTCAGGGAAGTACAGGAGAAACTTAAAAACATTAGAATACGGTGCAAACGTTCATTCATGTCTGTAACTGAACTTAAGACTGAGAGACCATCTAAAGGCTCAGGAACCCTTCAGGATTCATTAGCCAACAAGAGTGTGACACACCGAGTCTAGAATATTGAACGTTTTTACAATATCTTAGTTGTCTGAGATTGTGAACGTGGGGCTTTCATCAGCTGTTAGCCATAATCATCACAGTTAGAACAAAGGCTGAAATATCTGGTTTTTCATGGAGTCTGTCTCATAGATTAGTTTCACCTTTTCAGTAAATTTATAGACATAAATTACCTTTTGCACCAAATTCTCATTAGGATTTAATCTACTTTTCTGGTTTCATCCTGTCTCCGTTATAGATAAACAGTTAATCCAGTACACCACCTGCCCCCTGCTGGCCTTCCTGGATGGCTGTTCCCCTTCTGCAGACCTGGATTTGGGTCCCACTGGAACAGCAAGCATGGAAGCCTCCCACTCTGGTGTTTCTGTGGAAGCTGAACCGCACACCCGGCTGCTGGAAACCAGCTTGGAGCCAAAGCAGCCCCGCCGGGGCTCCCTGATTCGCCTGGAGCCTCTAACAGAAGCAGAGGCCAGTGAGGAGACCCTGTTTTACCTGTGTGAACTGAGTCCTGCTGGGGCGGAGCCTGACTCCCCCCACCTGAGTGGCCTGTGAGTGGGTTGTCCTGTGGTAAAGCTGTTTAGCTGTTCAGGTGTGTTGTGTAACGGCACCAGGATGGTGACGCTATAGCTGAGATTATGAAATTGTTTTAAACTTTGGTTGAATCATCTGTTAGCTTTATAACCTGTTATTACTGCAGCCATGCTGAAGTCGACGCAGAAACACCAGTCAGATCAAAAGGACTTCATAGATTGTTGTTTTTGCTTTAATTCAACCAGATAATTCCTGTTCAGGAGTGGATGGTGCATGACTGTTTCAGCACGTCTGAAAACAACTAAATCTGTCCTGCATTCCCTCAGCCGTGTGGAAATAAAACTGACTCTGATTCAAGTGTCAAAGTTCATTATAACCAGGATCAGGTTTTTTGTTCCTGTTAGTTATCTGGGCTACCATGACTTGAATCTCTTGTTTTCATTTGACAGTCTTTTAGTGTCTTTCCTCATTTTTTTTCATATCTTCTGCAAATCCCTCCACTGTTTGCCGCCAGCGGAACGTCTTCGAAATGGAACGCACTAGTGCAAGGCCACCTGTCCTGGTAGGTAGGATGGGTGTATTCACTCTTTAAAGTCTCTCGAGGCACGTCGCAGCGGCCCGGGATGATCAAAGTTTCACCTAAGTCCCTGCTCCAGCCAGACATCTATGACATCTTTCTTTCCTCAGAGCTGCTTGACCATAATTTGAGAACACTCTGTCTACTAGTTTCCCTATGTCAGCAGCATAGACATGCAGGTTTTCACCAGGTGTGCGATGGCGAGCAGCAAGGTTGGCCCTAAAATGGTCCAGAAAATGTCTTGTCTAAAGGCTTCCTGCAGCTGCTACTTCACTGCATCATAGTCCGCTTGTACAGTTGCAGACGGGCTGTCCCACAGCAGAAACGCAGCCTTAGATAGTCTGTTAGGAAGCATTTGGGCCATTTCAAACTCACCATCACCACCAGCACTAGCCACCAATACTCTCTTCTTATTGACGTGACCAGCAGGAAAAACTCACCGTCCTCCCCAGACGAGAGTGGCGGGAGTTCGATTTTCACGAGACTGGAAAAAGTTTCTTCCCGGCAGGAGAATTTGTGCTCCAGCAGGTTTTCATCATGTGGTGGGACAGACAGATCTTGTCTGGCCCCATCCCAATACAGAGCCAGGTGGCTCACATTAGGCTGATGGGGGGCGGGGGGAGAATCGGATTTCGTGGTTCTACAGGGTTAATGCTCCTTTCTTCCTGAAGGAAGGATACTAAGCTAACCAAACTCACTCTCTCCAGTATGGTTTGATGACATAAATTGGGTTAGACGAGCATTTGTAGTCCTATACATGTTTTCACTCTAAACCTAAAGTAACAAGCACTTTCTTGGCATCAAAATGTGTCTTTAAAGTTTAAGAAAATATGTGTAATCCATGGCACATACCAAACCGGAAGAGAAAATAACTTTTCTGCACATGGACCAAACAATGTCTACAAAGATCTTGCCATGTTTGGACATGTTCGTGTTTATGTACATATCTGGACCAGACACCCATTCGTTTTTTTTCGGGAGTGGGAAGCATATATATGTATATAAACACGTTTATATGGTTTATATACGCATCTATGGCGGGAAGCCCATGGTCCGGAAGTAGATGGGCGTGACTTAGGCTTCACTTTCAACAACGGAAGTGGACGGAGCCCCGTCATCCATGTTTGTTTATGTTTGCCGTTCTATCGAAAATTACAGATGTGAATATTTGTGGAAAAGCGGTCTCGTGCCCACGTAACCATGGACGACGCCATCTTTGACCTCTATGTCCCTGTTCTCCTGGGGACGGTGATTTCAGTAACCGCCGCCTTCATGGCGCTAACCTGGTGAGTAATCTTGTTAGCCCAGCCTGTCGGCTGTATTAATGTCCCTTCTCCTTCACAGCGCGGTTCAAGTGAAGACGGTCGCGTTTCCGCAATAGTCTAGACTATTTTAATAGAAATAGGCCAAAGTGTAGGTGGGTGTTAAGATGATAGCTATAAAACACCTGAGATGACGTTTTAACCTGATGATAGGTATGAATGTGAGGATCATTCACCCTGTTTCTATCTGCAGGTCTCTTTAGATGGTTTTATGTGAAGCCATTTATTCTCCTGCTTATTTTAAAATAGAGAAGCACCGATCTGGGCCGATACCATCCCTGATATGACCGCTCTGACCTGTCACCTGACCAAACCCATTTGATCCAGGTCAGGTTTATCCAGGGGGGCTGCCAGAGATTTTGGGCCCCATGAAAAAATATCAAGTTGGGCCCCCTGGGGGCTCGTCAGGACACGGCTTTGCCTCTGAATCATTTGGCATGTCCTGATCTTCATCTCTCTTGGCCAAATTTCTTACAATACTCTCCATTTCATTATCCTTTAAATTTGGTGGCCACAAACCTGGGTCATTGGACTCAAACACTGCCTTGGTGGAATCCCTATCACATTTATTCAGCTGACTTTGGGTCTCTCCATCTTCTGAGCTGCCACACTCTTTCCCTTCTTCCTTCACTTCCACTCTTTGTCCTGACCAAACCTGACATCAGGAGGGTCCAGGCTCTGTAATGAAATTGATATATGTGTTACAATATAGGCTATCATTTGTGACAAAATCTTTATCCAAGAGACCAGCTCAGTGGCCTAGTGGTAGAGTGTCCGCCCTGAGACTGGGAGATCAGGGTTTGATTCCTGGTCGGGTCACACCAAAGACTTTGAAAAAATGGGACCCAATGCCTCCGTGCTTGACACTCAGCATTAAGGGGTTGGATTGGGGGGTTAAACCACCAAATGGTTCCCAAGCGCGGCTGTGTCTGCAGCTCACCGCTCCCCCAGGGGATGGGTCAAATGCGGACAACAAATTTCGCACACACATTAGTGTGTGTGACAACTAATGGAACTTTAACATTAACTTTAAGTTACAACAGTCTTTAAAATGAATGCACAACAGGGAAAATGCAGCACAGACTCCTGCAGGATATTAGCTGTAGTTCTCCATCAATAGTAGATTTCATATTTATTGTGTTCAATCTTATATTAAGTTTATTTATTACAATTATTAGTAGTGTTTGTTTCATTTTTGCTCTCTGAATTATTTGGAAATTACTGATTTTTGGTTTGTGTTCTAAAAGCTACATAAACAAATTACATCTTGTAAAACCTCCCATAATTCAGTCAGATTCAAAACATTTCATTTCAAGGTGTTTAGTAGATGAAGAGTTTTTTTTTTCCTCTTGTATGATGCCTTCAAAAAGGTGCTTCACAGTAATAATCTCACAGTAATTTATGTTACATTAACAGACTAAATAACAATGCTTCAACCTGCCCAGCATCCAAAACCATCTATACATTTTTACTGATTGTTTTTCCACATAACGACAATTATAAATATCAATGTGTTTATCACCAAAAATAGCCATTTTATATTCCTTTGTAATAGTACTGATAGAGAAGAGAGCCTTAAGTGATTCCCACAGACCCCCTTAAACGAGGCTGCTAGCTAACATGCTACATTGCTCACCTTCTTGAGGTTCATTGGGTTGTGAGGGGACACCTGCTGACATATCATCAACTGCTGATTCTGGTAGGGACAAGGACAACAACCCATTTACCATAATTAGATGAAACATAGTTCCTCTCACTGTGGATATCAGAGCTAGCTAACAGGTTGAATTTAACCACTCACTAACTAAACCCACCTTTCTTTGAGAAAAACTGTGTGACATACTGACGCCCTCTCTTCTGCCTGTCCTCTTTCTCCTTTCTTTCTTTCCTTTTCTGTGACCCAGACTTTGTTTTAGCAGACATATTTTTACTGCAGCCTTGGTGCACTCTGCTGTCTGACTGCTGCGTGAGCTGGCTTTGCCTGCTAGTACCCCTCAGCCAGGTGGACTGCAGTGTTGGGAATGTTACTTTAAAAAAGTAATTAGTTATAGTTACTGATTACTTTGTCAAAAAAGTAACTCAGTTACTAACTGAGTTACAAGATCATAAAAGTAACTAATTACCAACAAAAGTAACTACTTAGTTACTTTTTTCATTAAAGAATGCAAGAATTACTACAATAGTAAAATATAAATGACTAATGACTGGAACATAATAAAATGTATGTCCAAATGTTTTATATAAACCTGAATAAGTTAAACAAATAAGCACTTAACAGGAGGAACTACTAACAGGAGCATTACACTAATCTAGACTATTAAAAGGTCACTGTATGATATTTAACAAAAACCCAATCAGCTAAAATTTAAAATTGCAATTAGAAACACCTGTAAAGGTTCCCGAGCCTTTAAATGGTATCTCGGTCTAGTTAAATTACAGAAATAAATGTAATTTTGCACAGCATTCTAATTTTTCCAGCTTCACATAATTGTGTGTTTTAGTAGCATTTCTGTTGCTGGTAATCTAGTAACGGTTAAATAAATAAATAAATATCCTTTAAAATGACACTAGAAGAGGCACGAGCCTGATGGAGGACTTACATTTACTAACGTGGGTCAGACCCAACCACAGAAGAGCTGAAGCTGGGTGGTGAACACACACAGGTAGTTCTATTAACACCTGAGCTCCATGACGTCTGAGACTGATGCATCAGTGTTACAGCGGGACTAAAGACGTGATCAGAAACAGGTTACAGCTGGATGATCTAGGAAGGTAGAAGATCAGTACGTCTGAGCGGTGAACAGGTGAGCGGACCTTCGGGACGTCCCGCTGTCATGCTAAGGGCACGGCTGCAGACCCGCAGATTCGCTGCTGCACGCATTTTCTTATCAGTAGCAGGAACGACGTTTTGATAAAAGAAGACGTAATTAATTAGTTTGCTCGTTACAGAAAGAAATATTTTTTATTAACGCGGTTATTTTAAACAGAGTTATTCCCGTTGTGTCTACAGAATGCAGCGACTGAGACCGTGAGGGTCTCCGCCCACCCGGCCAATCATCATCATGTTTGTAAGTGCGTTACCGACACCTCTCTCTCCCTGGCTGCAGCTGAAGTGTGGCGGTCAGAAAGCCTCACGCTGCTGCTCAACGTTCGACAAGCTCATAGTAACGCACAACGATCCGTCCCCAGTAACGGTGACGGCGTTGCAACGGCGGGAAAAGTAATTAATTAGATTATTCCGTTACCTATAAAAGAACGCCGTTAGAAACGCCGTTATACTTAAACGGCGTTACTCCCAACACTGGTGGACTGTACCATTTTATGCCGTTAGGATGGGGGTTCAGATTAATTCGTCAAAATAAAGTAGGAACCTCTGAATAAATATACATTTCATGAAGACTAAAAGATTGTTTGTTTAATGTCTTAAATGAGACAAAATACTGCAAAGTAAAGTACTTGTGATTTTTAAACTTTTTTTTTTTATTCAACGTTGAAACCTTTTGGGGCCCCTGACAGCTGTGGGCCCTTAGAATCTTCCTAATCTTTCACCGCTTTACGGCGCCCCTGGGTTTATCTGAAAGCGTTATAATCAACTCAATACGTTTGGCTGTTTATTTCTCATCCACTCGTAAATGATTATCCAGGAGACAAGGAAGAGTTGAATTACTGATGGTGCGTTCAAAGACAGATTTTCTCATTAAATCTGGTCTTTTGTTCTAAGATTGAGTCGCTCGCGATTGGGCCAGTCAAGCTGGATCATAGCCGATTCTGGTCACTAGGTGATATTTTGGGTGAATTATAAGGATATAATGTGGAAATATCATAATAATATTAATAATAATAATATTGGGCTGGGAAACAAACTGGATTTTATTCTACTCTTCAGACAAAAACACACCAGGAATGCTGTTCTCGTCCCATAAAACACTGAGGAAGCATCACCCTGCAGCCCTCTTGACTGGTTTATGTGGTCTGTGTTACCAAAAGCTTATATAGTTGTTTATCCCAGTTAAACAATGATTAACAACTTAATCTAAACAATAAAAGCCTCTGTCTGATTGGTAGCTTTAACCTGCAGAAGTGAAATAATTCCGCTGTTTGGAAGTGGCGCCAGGTCTCTGGCTCTGACGGCTCTTTTGTGCTGTAGGTTTCGCTTCAACCTCTTTGACAACCCGGTGATCTTTAGCAGCAGTGACCAGCCCACCACACAGACTCCGGAGAAACCGATGGTTCAGGTTACCAATCCATTTGCTTTGGAGCTTGGTTCTGGGTCAGCATGTGTCGCAGGTCAGCCTCACAACACAAAAACACTAATGGATTATTCTGTTTTTGTTTCAGATCAGCAAATGTATTAAAACAAAGAAAACCTGAGTGAAAACCAAAGCGGTTTTCAACCCAACCGGGTCCTGTGTGATAAACTAACAGACCCATAAACCTAACCAGCTGTAGCGGCCTCCAGCGTCTGTGATAACTCCTACTGAAGCCTGAGTCATGCTTCTCCGTCTGCGTCGGTACGGAGACGAGCAACGCCATTATCCGTCCTTGCGGGACTGCTGGAGAGCCCTCGCAGGGACGGACAGAGTCGAGCTCTCTTTTCTAAACATCCGTCCATCGAGATGGACAACGCAAGCTTGTGATTGGTCAGGGCACCGCTGTCGTCTACAGCGCCGCCATTACGCCCTCAAAAACATAAAGAGAGCCGAGGATAACTAGAGGCAGACACGGAGAAGCTTGAAGAATACCTCGCGAAAAAGCTCTAAAAATATGAACTTTTAATTCCCCCGTGACTGGAGGAGTGAAAAGATGCGCAGAATGCGTTTTATTTATGGACGGAAATGACAGGAAACGTGGGTTTAGAGGTGGCGAGCGCATGAAGAGGTGGAGAATGAGAGACAAATTTGTCCGTGTTAAAAAGTCTCTTATATACAAAAAACACAACATAAACACACGATCTTGGACCGATACATGACAGGATACCACAGAACAGCGCTACGCCCTCTGTTGTCCTGGCGGGGAATTGCTTTGCAACGCTCCCCAGGAGACGGAGAAGCATGAGGGCAAAATGTCTCCGTCCGTCCGTGCGTGCGTGATGGAGAAGCTTGAATCAGGCTTGAGTCTCACCATGAGTCTCACATAGGGCTGGGCGATATGGCCTAAAATCAATATCACGATATAGTGAGGATTTCACCTCGATAACGATAAATGGGCAATAACTACAGGTATGCGCAGAAACAACAGTTGTCCACTAGATGGGGCTGTCAAATTTTTATGTGACTCTAGGTGTTACAGCTTCTTAAAGGGACATGAATGTGGCCAGCCCACACACATCTCTTTATTTTTTATTATCAAATTATTTATTTATTAACATGGGAAAAATTATCACGATAAGCCTCAGAAATTTTGATAATAAATTTTCAATTTATTGCCCAAGCCCTAGTCTCACATCAGAATGTTTTTCAGCAGGAACGTCTGTTTAAGGTCAAAGGTCAGACGTTCTGCTCAGGATGTTCAGCTAGAGAGCAGAATTCACAGTTCCATCAGTTCCAGCGGGTGGTCCAGGTCCTGCAGCAGCAAAGCAGCCCCAGACCATCACACTACCGCCACCAATGTCTGACTCCAGATAGAACAGGTGCTACATCCCTCAGCTCGCTAGGAGTGATGAGGAAGAGGGAGTAAGAGATACAGTGAGTAGGTTTAATAATTACTGAGTAATTGTGTCGCCAAACAAAGTATTTTATTATAACAAATACAAAGAAACACAATAAATATACTGATAGCGCCAGGCCTAAAGGGCTGGGAGGAGGGGAACTAGTTAACTGAAATACTCTTACAAAGTCCTATGTAAAACTAGAGTCGTCCTGGGAAGCAGAGACACTCGGGGAAAATCCAAACTCGGAGTCCAAGGCCGGTCTAAAGTCGAAGTATACCAGAAATCCTATTGAACGAGAGTCAAAACCACTAAAGTACCACTAACCAAATCACACGAGGAGAAGAGAGAAGCCTGAACACCTTCGTGCCCACACTTCCCTGTTCCTTCTCCCAGACTGAGGGCAGGAGAGCAGCTTTTAACAGCTGTCTAAGGATTATCAGTGATTCTAAACAGCTGGGCACCGGGAGACGGGCAGAAGCCACTGAGGCCATCTTGTGGCCAAAAAGGGTCAAGGCACATAACAACAGGAGACACTCCTTCCAGATGCTTCTGCTCCACAGAATATTTACCCAGAAGGCCTTTGGTTCATCGGTGTGGGTTCTGGTAACTACGAGGCAGGTCTTTGTGCTGTTTATGGTCAGCAGAGGTTCTGGTTCTGGTGTCACGGAGGACATTTTTACACTTTGTGTCTTTTTGACTCACGACCTTAACATGAACCAAGTGATGTGTTGCTTTTTGAGATCGTTTAGCCTACTTCCTGTCAGACAGATTTTCTTACCTGCAGGAAGTGGACACCAAGCATCAGGACTGATGCTTTCTGTGAAAACATGGAAAAAAAAAACAAGTGAATTGGTTTGAGTTGATTTCCGTACAAAAATCATCACTGTGTGGTCAGAAGCTGGCCGAGCTGACCTGACTCGGCACTCTGAAAGCAGAAAAATCAAGTAAGGCTCATCGTGAAGCTCAGTGCAGCTACATCTGGCTATGGTCAAAGGTCACGTGATGTTCACTCATGTAGCCAACAGAAGAAGGTGGAGTCCCATTGTTGCCCATCCTTATTTATGGACTCCCTTTAAAATGAAGTTTTTAATCTCAGTGGGACCTTTCTGATGAAACAAAGAATAAATAAATAAATACATTTAATTTAATGTCTGGGTTATTCAGGATCTGGTGGTGACGGAGCAGGATTGCAGAAGAATGAAGGACTGTGTGGCGTTAATCCCATAATATGCGATATGTTGCCTCTGCTACCAGTTCAGATCAGTGGTAAATGTAAACTGTCGGTTTCTGTGTTGCAGATGGTGTGTCAGTGAAGCTCAGCTGCCTGCAGCCATGTGTCCTGACTTGTTTCTGGGGCTGTGAAGTCGGTGCCCTGCAGGGGGCGCTGCAGACCCAACAACGTGACCCGAGGCTTAGAAGCCCACACCATCTCCTGGATGCGCTGCAGCTTCACTGCCGCTATTGTGAGAGTTTCCAGTATCCTACATGTATGATCAGGCTGTATATGTAGTGATGTTTGTCTCTGCTGTTCATTTCAAACCTGCTGGTGTTCTGGCTGCTGCATCATTGGTTGTTGTAGTTTATTTCTGCATTCTTTGTTTACATATTGTGTTTTAGTACCTCCTTAATTTGATAACTTTTTATCATAAAAATGAACAGCATTTTACATTTCTTGGTCAGACTCCAGTAGGTGTGCATCTGTGTTACATGGTTACATCTGTGTTACATGATTATATCCTTGTTACATGGTTACAACTATGTTACATGATTATAACCACGTTTCATGGTTATATCCGTGTTACCTGGTTACATCCGTGTTACATGGTTACAACTATGTTACATATTATAACCATGTTACATGGTTACATCTGTGTCGCATGGTTAAATCTGTTACATGGTTACATCAGTGTTACATGCTTATATCCATGTTACATTGTTATATCCGTGTTACATTGTTACATCTGTGTTACATGGTTATGTCCTTGCTACATGTTACAACTACGTTATATGATTATAACCATGTTTCATGGTTATATCCGTGTTACATGGTTATGTCCTTGTTACATGGTTACACAGGGTATCCGCGGGTCCTTAAAAAGACTTAAATTAGCTTTTCCAAATGTAAGGCCTTAAAAATCTTTAAAAATGACAAATATTCCTTAAATACAGTTTCCAAAGGTCTTAAATTACCAAAGACCCAATAAACAAGATTATTTTATTTCTATAAAAATTTCGTGAATTTCTAGTTAGTGTTCAGCATTTTTTGTGTATGATATTGACGTAAGCGGAACCGTACACATTCAGTTGGTTGTGAAAGGGGGCTATTTTTAGATGAGCACACTAGCTGGTTAAGCTAGTTGGAGCTTGCGACATGGGGAAGTGCAATTTTAATGGTAACTGGATGGCTAATCCCACGTTCGCGACGTGGTTAGCACCGGTTCCAGGCAGTAGCTGGAAATTATAGCTTAAATTTAATTTGAACAAATAGCTTAAATTAGGTCAAATTGGCCTTAAAAAGGTCTTATCAAGTCTTAAATTTGGCTCCCATAAACCTGCAGAAACCCTTTTACATCTGTGTCACATGGTAAAATTTGTTACATGGTTATATCCTTGTTACATGGTTGCATCTGTGTTACATGGTTATATCCTTCTTATATGGTTATAACCATGTTTCAAGGTAACATTTGTGTTACACATTTATAACTGTGTTACATGGTTACATCTGTGTTACATGGTTACATCCATGTTACATGATTATATCCTTGTTACATGGCTAAAAGTATGTTACATGATTATAACCATGTTTCATGGTTATATCCGTGTTACATTGTTACATCCATGTTACATGGTTACATCCGTGTAACATTGTTACATCCATGTTACATGGTTACAACTGTGTAACATGATTATAACCATGTTACATGGTTACATCAGTCACATGGTTAAATCTGTTACATTGTTGTATCCGTGTTACATTGTTATATCCTTGTTACATGGTTACAACTATGTTACATGATTATGACAACGTTTCATGGTTATATCCATGTTACATTGTTATATCCTTGTTACATGGTTACAACTATGTTACATGATTATGACCATGATTCATGGTTATATACATGTTACATTGTTATATCCGTGTTACATTGTTACATCTGTGTTACATGGTTCTATCCATGTTACATGGTTATTTCTGTGTCACATGGTAACATTTGTTACCTGGTTATATCATTGTTACATGGTTACATCTGTGTTACATGGTTATATCCTTATATGGTTATAACCATGTTTCAAGGTTACATCTGTGTTACATATTTATAGCTGTGTTACATGGTGACATCTGTGTTACATATTTATAACTATGTTACATGGTTACATCTGTGTTACATGTCTATAACTGTGTTACATGGTTACATCTGTTTCATGGTTACATCTGTGCTACATGGTTTTATCCTTGTTACATCTGTTTTACATGTTTATAACCGTGTTACATGGTTACATCTGTGTTACATTGTTCCATCTGTGTTACATGGTTACATCGTTGTTACATGGTTATAACCGTGTTACATGGTTACATCTGTGTTACACAGTTATATCCTTCTTAAATGGTTATAACCATGTTTCAAGGTTACATTTGTGTTACATATTTATAACTGTTACATGGTTACATCTGTGTTACATGGTTACGTCCGTGTTACATGATTATATCCTTGTTACATGGCTAAAAATATGTTACATGATTATACCCATGTTTCATGGTTATACCCGTGTTACATGATTATATCCGTGTTACATGGTTATATTAGTGTTACATGGTTATATCCATGTTACATGGTTATATTAGTGTTACATGGTTATATCCATGTTACATTGTTACATCCGTGTTACATTTTCACATCCGTGTTACATGGTTACAACTATGTTACATGATTATAACCATGTTACATGGTTACATCATGGTTACATGATTATATCCTTGTTACATGATTATATCCTTGTTACATGGGTACATGTGTGTTACATGGTTATATCCATCTTACATGGTTATAACCGTGTTTCATGGTTACATCTGTGTTTCATGGTTATAACCATATTAAATGTTCCCAATCTGACCAAGTGCTTTTGGGCTCACTGTTGGGAGTGAAACCCTTTCTTTTATCTTGTAGAAAACAGTAAGAGCTGAATCAGCTTTTTGTTGGTGTCTTTAACCTTTAATCTCAGTGTGAGCAGCAGAGATGGAGAGGAACACAGAACCTGTGTCCCTGCCTACCTCGGGGTCACAGACTTTGGACCTCTGCCCAGGCACCATTACCCCCTTGTGGCTGTCCTGACTCTGGCTGAACCAGCAGACAGAGACCGATATAACATTGTGAGACACATTAGGGACAGATTTGATGTGAAGTCCTGGAGGAGCTCCTGCAAAGGTTTCTAATTCGTGTCGTGTTCCAGGTGGCAAATGCGGCTGTTATTCACGTGCCTGATGAAAAACACAATCTTTCCTCCCGGATACTCTTCCAGTACCTCCTCACCTCACAAGGACACACGTATGAGTTAAAGGTATGTTCCTCACTGGCTGATCCAGTCTAGGTTCAGGTGTGGTCCTCAGCAGTTCTCCTGAAACTCAGTCAGGTGTTTCTGAACCCAGAACTCAGTTAGAACGCTGACTTTAAGTTTTCTGTTCTAGAAAGAGAGGTAAGTGAAGTGATTAGTCTGTCACCATGGTAACTGCTCCTAGCAGGTTTTTTGTAAGAGAGCCAGACATTCCATCCTTCTGTCTCCTTCAGCCTCTCTTCATGTCAGCTGTTGGTGGGGACACGTCTGGTCCAGAACTGAGGAGGGAGGACAACGGCAGGACAGGGGATGGCCTGGAGGGGACGAGCAGCGACTGTGTGGTTTGTCAGAATGCAGCTATAAACCGGGTTCTGCTGCCCTGCAGACACACCTGTGTGTGTGACACCTGTGTGGACCACATCCAGCACTGTCCCATATGTAGAGCCTTCGTCCTCGAGTCCTTTGTCTTGGATCCGGCCGCCGCGTACTGATACTGAATCCCACACAGGGTTAGTGTCCTACAGATCGACGTGTAGGAGGTGGTCTGTGGACACAAGAACTGAACAATCAGGGTCCTCCAGTCAGATTCAAGTGTCCGAGTCCCAAGGGTGAAACGGAAATAATTTCTGTGTAAGAATTAGGACGAGGAGTTTCCGTCCAAGTCCTAGATTCAGTGACTGGTCAGAGATAAAATACTTGACCCGACTGTTTACTCTGCTGATTCAGCACTATGGATCACTAACACTTGGTCCTTAGGACAAAACTCAGACTTCACTGTTAAACCATGTCTGTGACGGGATGCTATCAAAGTCCTGGCCTTGTGCTAGTAGCTGACCCACCATGGAGCCCGTGTCACAAACACGTCAACATCAAAAGCCTCTCCTGCATGTTAAGAATGGGTTTGCAGTAGTGAGATGTTCAGTTTGTCCTGCAGCAGTCACTCAAGTAGGACAACTGCTTTAACGTTATATTTTATACGTAGTAGTTTCACTATAAATAAATAATAAACCTTTTACTGTTTAAATTGGGTATATAGTTGTTAAATTAAATATATAAGTGAGTTACTACCCGCTAGCCACCGAAGCTGCAACTACTAAGCAACTAACCAACCATAGATAACTTAGGATCTAAAAAAACATTTTCAATTAGTTCACTTACTTTTAAACTTAAAATTAGCCCTGAAGTAGCTGCCGGCTTCTGATCCCCCGTCCTTTTGAAAATACTGCGGTGTATTCTGGGTAATTATTGACCAAGGCTAGGCTACAAGACCCCTCCCGTGTATCCTTGCCCAGCTAGCTAAACGGCTAACAAATGGAGAACACATGCCTCGGTAGAACATGAACATTGGAACACGTCTTGGCAGCTCCTGATGACGTATCTCCTAGGCAACCGGGGCGGGGCCAAGACATCAAGACGAGGTTCCTTGGCATTGAGAAACGCCCTAAGTCTCTGGGCAATGCCATGTTTCCTTCTACGGGAGCCTTTGAGGACAAAATGCATTTACTGATTTGTAACAAATACATTAATAAACGTTTTACACATTTACCTCTTCACTTGTTGCCACTGCTGAAAAGGAGCCTGATGTGCTTGTCGTTTTGCTGAAGTTTGCACTCCCCAGGGCTTTTTGAGCTTAATGGGCATCTGTTGGTAAGGTCTTACTCCAACACAAAAATACTGCAATTTATGCATCTACTGACCCCTATCACCAGGAAAAATACACATTGTCACTTTATTATTTTTTTGTTCAAAGTCTGTTTATTAGCCTTTTTCATTTTACAGACACAAAATCCAGCCATATGCATATTGTTCAAGCATACGTATTTGCAACAATACAGGTAAGAGAAAAAAAATGTGGCAAGAGTACAACAAACAAACAGCAATAACAAAAAGACACACACACTCAAACAACAACAAAACTATACTACCTGAGGTGATTGAACAATCCCCACCCGCTAGGCTAATTCAAATTCAAAAATACTTTATTAATTCCAGAGGGAAACTGATTGCTGTAGTAGCTCAGAATAATAATAATAATCAAGTCATCAAAGAGGTGTTGTATATTACAATGGCTGTTGGCAGGAAGGATCTCCAGTAGCGGTCAGTGTTGCAGCCAAACTGAAGAAGCCTCTGACTGAAGACACTCTTCTGTTGTCGGACAGTCTTGTGAAGAGAATGCTCAGGGTTGTCCATCATTTTCTTGATTCTCTGGAGAATCCTTCTTTGCATGATCTCCTCCTGTGGTTCCACAGTTGTCCCCAGAACAGAACCAGACCATCTAATACCATCTAAACAGGATAAAACTTGAGCCACTATCTAAGCTGAACCAGAAATCCTGATTTTACCTTTACAGGGAGTGCAGAATTATTAGGCAAGTTGTATTTTTGAGGAATAATTTTATTATTGAACAACAACCATGTTCTCAATGAACCCAAACAACTCATTAATATCAAAGCTGAATGTTTTTGGAAGTAGTTTTTAGTTGTAGCTATTTTAGGGGGATATCTGTGTGTGCAGGTGACTATTACTGTGCATAATTATTAGGCAACTTAACAAAAAACAAATATATACCCATTTCAATTATTTATTTTTACCAGTGAAACCAGTATAACATCTCCACATTCCCAAATATACATTTCTCACATTCAAAAACAATACAAAAACAAATCAGCGACCAATATAGCCACCTTTCTTTGCAAGGACACTCAAAAGCCTGCCATCCATGGATTCTGTCAGTGTTTTGATCTGTTCACCATCAACATTGTGTGCAGCAGCAACCACAGCCTCCCAGACACGGTTCAGAGAGGTGTACCGTTTTCCCTCCTTGTAAATCTCACATGTGATGATGGACCACAGGTTCTCAATGGGGTTCAGATCAGGTGAACAAGGAGGCCATGTCATTAGTTTTTCTTCTTTTATACCCTTTCTTGCCAGCCACGCTGTGGAGTACTTGGACGCGTGTGATGGAGCATTGTCCTGCATGAACATCATGTTTTTCTTGAAGGATGCAGACTTCTTCCTGTACCACTGCTTGAAGAAGGTGTCTTCCAGAAACTGGCAGTAGGACTGGGAGTTGAGCTTGACTCCATCCTCAACCTGAAAAGGCCCCACAAGCTCATCTTTGATGATACCAGCCCAAACCAGTACTCCACCTCCACCTTGCTGGCGCCTGAGTCAGACTGGAGCTCTCTGCCCTTTACCAATCCAGCCACGGGCCCATCCATCTGGCCCATCAAGACTCACTCTCATCTCATCAGTCCATAAAACCTTAGAAACATCAGTCTGGAGATATTTCTTGGCCCAGTCTTGACGTTTCAGCTTGTGTGTCTGGTTCAGTGGTGGTCGTCTTTCAGCCTTTCTTACCTTGGCCATGTCTCTGAGTATTGCACACCTTGTGCTTTTGGGCACTCCAGTGATGTTGCAGCTCTGAAATACGGCCAAACTGGTGGCAAGTGGCATCTTGGCAGCTGCACGCTTGACTTTTCTCAGTTCTTGGGCAGCTATTTTGCGCCTTGGTTTGTCCACACGCTTCTTGCGACCCTGTTGACTATTTTGAATGAAACGCTTGATTGTTCGACGATCACGCTTCAGAAGCTTTGCAGTTTTAAGACTGCTGCATCCCTCTGCAAGATATCTCACTGTTTTTGACCTTTCTGAGCCTGTCAAGTCCTTCTTTTGACCCATTTTGCCAAAGGAAAGGAAGCTGCCTAATAATTATGCACACCTGATATAGGGTGTTGATGTCATTAGACCACACCCCTTCTCATTACAGAGATGCACATCACCTAATATGCTCAACTGGTAGTAGGCTTTCGAGCCTATACAGCTTGGAGTAAGACAACATGCATGAAGAGGATGATGTGGACTAAATACTCATTTGCCTAATAATTCTGCACTCCCTTTATTGCCTCAATTTCTCTGCCTCAATTTTTTCTAAGAAAGTCAGGAAGGGCTGCCAAATGTCAGAATTTATTGATTGAGGCTTGGACGCAGTACCTGATTTTTTTTCTAATTTTATGTATGTCATAGCCTCTGTAATCCAATGTGAATACACAGGGGGATGTCGGTCCTTCACCTGGTCAAGATGAGACGTCGGGCAAGAAATGTACAAAAAGTCAACATATTACCCTGCCACTCATTAATCTGTATGTTCTGTGGTGTGACCCCAAATAAAGCAATAAAAGGAGATGGGTCGACTGAAACTTTCAACACTTTAGAAAAGGTTTCAAATATTGAAAACCAGAAATTGTGCAGTTTAGGGCAAGTCCAAAACGAGTGGACAAGGTCTGCAGAGTCCTGCTTACATCTGTCACATACTGGGTCCACATCTGATCTAATCTTGGATAATCTGGCTTTTGACCAGTGCAACCTATGAACAATCTTGAACTGAATTACAGTGTGTCTCTGACATATTGATGAAGTGTAGATCCTATGAATGATCACTAGCAGCTGGGATTGAAAAACAGGTTATGAATCTTGAATTACCTGAGTTGGTTCCAGATTTTAATGGAATGTAGCACAACAGGATTGCAAGTATAAGAAATTGGCTTTGGAAATGGGAGTTCAGGGGGCCTCAGGGGAGTTCTCATCCTTCATCCAATAATTTAGGGCTCTGATGTTTGCTGACCAATAGTAATTAAAGAAAATGGGGAGTGCTAGGCCCCCTGGAAAGCTGGGTTTCTGTAATGTCAACCTCCGAATACGGGGGGGATTCCAGATAAACGCAGAAATTATATTGTCAACAGATTGGGAAGCAAAATGTTGTCAAGTAAATAGGAATGTTTTGGAACAGAGAGAAGTCTTGGCAAAAAGGACATCTTAATAATGTTTGTTCTAGCACTTAAAGAGAGGGGTGGCATGTCCCAGACTCTTAACATCCTGTTTCAGTCGATCTATGAGGAGCAAAAAATTACATTTATAAAGATCCTTGTAATTTAGGGATATCCAAATTCCTAGATATTTAAACCTTTCAGTATTAATTTTGAAAGGTGTGGAACTAAAGGAAGTACTTCTTGCAGCCAAATTAATTGGTATCGGTTCACTTTTCTGGATATTAATTTTATAACCAGATATTCTACCAAATCTATGCAAAACATTCAGTATATGAGGAAGGCTGTTCATGGGATCACAAACATACGAAAGCAAGTCATCAGCATAAAGAGAAAGCTTGCACTCTACCACCACGAGTAATCCCTTTAGTATGAATATCCTGTCGGACAGCGAGCGCTAAGGGTTCTATGGCTATTGCGAAGAGGAGCGGTGACAATGGACAACCCTGTCTAACGCTGCTCTGTAGGTCAAATAAAGCTGAAATGTAGTTATTTGTTCGGACAGCTGCCATTAGTGATGAATAGAGAATTTTAATCCAAGATAAAAACTTTTGACCAAAACCAAATGTTTCGAGAGTATAAAACCGCGCGGTCGAACGCCTTCTCCACGTCCAATGATAGCACCATCTCTGGTGTGGCTGATGCAGAGGGGTTATAAAAAATATTGAAAAGACGCCTGAGATTAAAAAAACGAATATCTACCCTTCATGAAGCCAGTTTGGTCGGACGCTATGATCAAGGGGAGAGCGTGTTCTGAACGTCGGGCAAGCAGTTTAGTAAGGACTTTGACATCCGTGTTAAGAAGAGATACAGGCCGATATGAACTGCAATTACTGGGAGTTTTATCATTCTTCAGAATAAGAGAAATGGTGGCTTTCCGCATAGTTGGGGGGATAGGATTTGTTGAGAGGGATTCATTAAATACAGAGTAAAAGTGGGACAAGTACCCTAGAGAAAGTTTTTAAAAATTCAGATGGAAACCCATCTGGGCCGGATGATTTTCCACTTTGCACGGTCTTTATAGCTGCAATCAGTTCTCCTGTTGAAATATTCTCTTCCATCCTGGCAGTTGATTCTGGTTTTAACTGGGGAACGTCCAGATCATGAAGAAAGGAGTCTAGCCTGGAATTCTGGAGCGACTCCGAGGTATATAACCTTGAATATAGTTGTAGAAACACCTGTTGATTTCAAAGTGACCTGTGTGTTTTATTTTGTTCATCATTAACTTCCGATATATACTGGTTAGCAGTTCTGACGCAGCTGGTGTGCCAAAACTTTACCTGCTCTTTCCCCGTGTTCATAATACTTAAGGCTGGATTTCAAAATCAAATTTTCTGCTTGGTGGGTCGAAAGGAGGTCAGATTCCATTTTGAGAGTAAGGCCCTGTTTGTGCAAAGTATCTGAAGACGAGGCACTGTACAACAGATCTAATTTCTAAATTTCATCGGCCAATTGCATCAGTCGACTTGTACGCTCCTTCCTTTGCCTTGCACAATATGAAATAACCTGTCCTCTCAAATATGCTTTTAATGATTCCCAAATTAAAGAGTATGAGACCCCTGGAGTCTGATACTGGGCAAGAAAAATTTCTATTTCCGAATTAATAAAAGTCACAAAGCCATCATCAGAAAGAAACCGAGGATTGAGTCTCCAAGGTCGGTGACCCGAGGCTGCCCCAGGAATGCGCAATGTCATAGTTAAAGGGCCATGGTCCAAAATGACAATAGGTTGATACTCACAATCTGAAACATTTGGAATGAGTTTATAAAAAAATAATTATTCTTGACAATGACTTATGGACTGGCAAAAAAAAGGAGTAGCTCTTGGTATTAGGACTGTAAAAACGCCAAACGTCTGCTAAACTTGATGCCTGGAGAAAAATTTTAATGACCTCAGCTGACTATGAACTGACTGCTGACTTGGGGGAGCTGTGATCCAAAGCTGTGGAAAGAACGCAGTTCATATCCCCACCCAAAATAATATGATGCAAATCCATATTAGGCAATTGTGAAAAAACATTGTTAAACAGAATCCTCCCAGTTCGGGGCATAAATGTTTAACAAAACAAATGGAACTCCACGAAGACGGCCCGCCACCATCACATAACGTCCTGCAGGGTCAGACTACTTTAGACATCATAAATGGAACTCTTCTTACACACAGTCACTTTAAAACGCAGAATTAATTTATATGAACTTATTCAAGCATCAACCTCAGATTCAAACTGTTTAAAGTAAAGTAGCCTGATATATTCAGCTGATAAAGGTCAGAGACTAATTTATATATATATATAACTATTTACTTTTCGGTCCTAACCGCAAACATAAATACCACCTCAAGTAGAGGGGGCTCTGCAGCTGGCCTGATAACGACCCACAAGTACGTCCTTCAGCTCTTCATCTCAGAGGAAAAACACCACAGGCTCCTGGGTCAGAACTTAGATGATATATTTTATTACATTTCAGAGGTGATACAAACAACCAAGTGGACCAGAATGAAACAAGCAGTTTTTGCTCTGATTTGTCATGTTGGCGACGGGGAGGAGGAGATCTGCTGCTTCCCACAAACAAACTTCGCAGGTTTTGAAGCATAAAAAAACAAAGTTTTAGGGACAGGAGGAGTGGGTTTATACGGGTTTGTAGTCCAACTTGGACTCCAGCTTCTTTGAGTCGCCAACCTTCCTCACCGCTTTCATAAAGTCTTCCTGAGTGACGTACTCTCGATCGGACCTGATGGCAAACAGTCCTGGAAACAGATACAGGGGTTACCATGGAGACCAAAGTGCGAGATGAAACTTAAGATTTTTACTGACGAGTGTCTAACCTGCTTCTGTGCACACGTTTCTGAGATCAGCTCCATTAAAACCATCAGAGAGCTTCACGATGGCTTCAAAATCTGGAAACATCAAGAAAACCGCATGAAGCGTTTACAGGGATGCAACGTTGAATGGCTGTAGTTGTATAGCGCCTTCTAAGGGTTCTAAAACCCCCCAAAGCGCTTCACAACAGTCATTCACACACGCTGGTGATGAGCTACATCGTAGCCACAGCTGCCCTGGGGCGCACCGACAGAGGTGAGGCCTCCGACCACCACCAGCATGCAAGGTGGGTTAAGCGTCTTGCCCAAGGACGCAACAGCAGCGTTTTCTGGTGGGATCGAACCTGCAACCTTCTGATTACGGGACAACCTGCTCCACCTCCTGAACCGCTGCTGTCCCAGTCTCATGGTAACCAGTCAGTGTGTTTACATGCACATCAGAAAAACAACGTATTGCCTTAAAAAGAACGTGTTACTCTGGCTGGCAGTGGGCTGATTCCAATAGAGCTGAAGCACCCACATAAGGCAGTAGTAATCTGATTACATTCTGCATGTAACTGGGTCACTTTCTGGAGGTGACGAGACTGCAGAAGTCGTCTTCTGACAAGACCGTCGTGTGTGTGTGTGCTCTGTCTTCTCGATCCCCAGTGAGTCGTGGAGGATGGCTGCTTATACTGAGCCAGGATCCTCTGGAGGTTTCTTCCTGTTAAAAGGGAGTTTTCCTCTCCACTGTCGCTTTATGCTTGCTTAGTATGAGGATTGCTGTATAGTCACTGACACTAGTCAGTGACTAGATGCAATTTGCTGGGTTCCTTATATAGGAAACATTATTTCTGATTGACTTAATGAACTGACCTGAATTGGAGTGTTTATTATGTGAAGTGCCTTGAGACGACTCTTGTCGTGATTTGGCGCTTTATAAATAAAATTGAATTGAATTGACAAAGCAACACGCACAACACCGTGAAACAGGACGGTACGCACCGGATAAGCTGTGTCCTTCAGCCATTGTTCACATCCCGCTTCACTCCCGCCAGCCTCTAGTTACCGCTTGTGCTGCTTTAAGCTAACCGGAAGAATACAGACATGAAAAGGGTCGCCACCTACTGTACCAGAGTGGAACCAACTTTATTTGAGAGGCCGGTTTTCTAATGCACATGTAAACTAGGATAAAGACTCCCAGCTCATTACAACGAGATCGACCTGGATCGACTTAGATGTCGGCCAGCGAACAAGTAACCGCACTGACTGAGACCTCCTGCTGCTCGCTGACCTATCTCTCCATGCTTGGTGATGGGACTGGAGTGGATCTTCAGGATGTCCAGGCGGGCCTGCTCGTTCGGCAGCTCGATGTCTGAGGAGAAAAACGACACACACCGGTTATGTGGAAGAACGGGGGAAAAAGGAAAAGTCCCAGAAGGAATTCTCACGGATTTTCCGGTCCAGTCTTCCGGGCCGCAGCAGGGCCGGGTCTAGGGTGTCTGGCCTGTTGGTGGCCATGATCATCTTGACTCTGTGTAGTGTGTCAAAACCGTCCATCTGGTTCAGCAGCTGGAGAACAAAGACAAGGCTGCTGAAGAACTAACTGACACAAATCACACCAGAGTCGGCAGCTGGGGAATACCACAGCTCACCTGTTGGGATCCACCGTCTAAGCTAACACGAGAAGGTTGGAGGTTTTTGGCTGTTTATCTTGATCGATTGTGGACAAACTGTTTTATTGGAGGACATCAGTCAGACCCTTGTGGGCGTAAAAAGACCGTTTTTGTCCAAGACGATTCTGTCTTCACCATCTAAAGCCCGGATCACACTGCGCAATGTTTTGCCGTTCTACAGGTTTACCTGTGACCAGTCATCGAAGCAGGTTTTCAGCAGTGGTGGGTTGAAGCTGCAAAGGTAAACATGCCGTTTTTTCCCTCTTTCCCTTTTCTATAATGTCTAAATAACAATCGTCAATTTATTTTTTCATTTTAACCATATTTTTAAATCTTTATCTTAAACTTTTTGCTCGATTTGTTCGCTTGAACCGTGGCCAACAGCTGTGGTTTACTCGCCTCCATCAGAGTCCTCTGGATCTCTCTGTCGGCTGATGTTCCCTCGGAGAACCGACGTCCTCCTGCAGACGAACGGGAGAATCGTTTGATCCCAGCAGGATGTTGGTCACACATGCATTAACTTGTATACTGGTGTGTGTGTGTGTGTGTGTGTGTGTGTGTGTGTGTGTGCGTGCGTGCGTGTGTGTGTGTGTGTGTCCCTTCTGAAGCCCAGCGGCTCCGCTCACCGATGGCATCGATCTCATCCATGAAGATGATGCAGGGCTGGTGGTCTCTGGCGTAGTTGAACATCTCTCTGATGAGCCTGGCGCTCTCTCCGATGTACTTGTCCACAATGGAGCTGGACACCACCTGCAGCACAACACAGAGGCGGGAAGCTCACGGCGTTGCTGAGCTAAACCACGTTACCATGAGCCGGAGACACAAACCTTAAGAAAGTTACAGTCCAGCTGACTGGCCACAGCTCTGGCTAGAAGAGTCTTTCCAGTTCCTGTTTGAGAAGAAACCATCAACCTCCAGCTTTATGCTCCACGTCTGCTGTAACTGTTTAACTCCTCTGCTCACCTGGAGGTCCATACAGCAGGCAGCCTTTAGGAGGAATGATGCCCACCCTCTGGAACAGCTCAGGGTTGGTCAGAGGAAGCTCAATCACCTGATCCCGACAACCAGACAACAATCAGACAGTTGACCTGAGGTCTACCTGTACAAACTACCTACAGAAGCCTGCAGATCCCTGTGAGGACAGGATCCTAGTCCAGATGAACCCTTTAAGCGCCAAAGTCACAAAACTGCGACAAGTGGGTTTAACGAGCCACGGCTGTAGACATGATCCCTCGTGAAGTTATTACTTCACACCAGAAGATAGTGGAGACGTGGAACTTGAATCTGAGCAACACTTCTGGGTGTTTCTGCCGACGTGTTCAGAGTCTGAAAGCCACCTCATGTTGGGAGGGTCGCGGTGGAGGAGCGGCGCACACCTAGGGCGATCATCGAGGAGACACGTACAATGCTTGACTGGTTCACAGGTTCAGTGAGGAACAAGCTGCAGCTAGAGTCTGTGCACATCATGAGTAAACACGCTTCACACACAGGATCTGGAGCTTGTTTCACCGTGTCAGGGACGAGGAGGCTGCAGAAAGACGGTTACACCACCACTAGTAGTGACAGGAGCGGACGCAGTAGAAATGAAACCCAGTTGACATGAACATTGCACACGCTCCAGCCATCTGGTCCACAAGGAACTTTCCTTGGATCAAATAATCTTTACATACAGGGGAAGGTCCACCCTGAAGCTGAATAAGCCCAAAAACCTGAAGCATTTCTTCTGAGTGAGGCCATTATAGATATAAAAAAACTACAATATCAAAGATTTAAATGAAATTAACATTTTATAAGAGCTTAATATTTGCATACAGATAACGAGCCGATCCTAGCTACGCTCTCAGGTGTGGGTACGCAGGAGGCAGCGGTGTAAACGGAGGTCCAGCTGCACGTCTGAGCCAAACATCACGTCCCTCCACGGGTGGACGGAAAAGGCTTTTGGCCAGAGGTGGCGGGTACGTTACAACAGTGACCCAGGAGGAAAGAACAGACCTTAAACAGCGACCCGTTCCTCGCAGAGCTCTCTGAGCGTTAAAGTTTGGAATTTGTTTCGTCTGTTTTTTTTATTTTTTAATCGACGTCCAAGCGTTTAGTCTGCTTTTTGTAAGATGGCAAATGCGGATTGTTTGTCTAGCACTGGCACCTAGCAGCACTCGCACGGTGACGTCAACCCCTAGGAAACGCTGTTCCGACCAGCCAATCATTCACCAGAGGCGAGTTTAGCGCTGCTCTGTTACTTCAGGTTGGATCGAGTTCCTTACAAACACCCAGAAGGCTCAGAATAAACCGTCCTTCCAGCGTCTTGGCCAAAGACGCAACCACTGTGACAGCTGGGCTCGAACCTACCACCCCTCCCGTTACGGACGGGTACTTAAGTCCACCGTCGCCCACAGGTGAAGTTTGGAATGTGGCGCGACCAGAGGACTCAGCTCCCTCTTCACCACGACAGACCGGTACAACACCCGCACCAGTCCGCCTGTCCAGCTCACGCTCCAGCTTTCCCTGACATACTTAAACTCCTCCCCTTTGGCAGGACCTTGTCCCCGACCACCGAACGACTCTGAAAACAGATTTGGACTCGTACTTCTCTCAGCTCACGGATTTGTTCCGACAGTCCTCCGATCTCAGAGTAGGAGACGCTACCAGGGTCTTCATGGGACATGTTGTACACCAGGGGGTCCACCTCCCTGGGCAGGTACCTGCCAGAGAACAACACACATCCGGGTACCAATGAGGACGTTCCTGAAACTCCTTCTGGTCGTTTGCTACCTAGAACTCCAACATCAAGTCAGTAATCCTTTAAACTCAGTCTGAACTCCTACATTAAATCCTGCTTTCTGAAGATAATCGGAACGAGTTCTGGACTCACCTCATGATCGTGAGTGTGGTCATGTCCAGAGCCACTCTGGTGCCTGGCTTCAGCTGGGACTTGTCCAGCTAGGGAGGACAAATCACACATCAGCACACACACCCTTCACACTCATGTGGTTATAGTAAACAGGAAGTGACTCTTTCAGCACGACTACATTAGACTTATTAGCCACATGTTTATTTACTTAGGGTAGATTTGTCCAGAGACCAAAACAAAAGAGCAGATTTAGGTTTAAATATTTCTCAGGGGGACTTCCTGTTGGCTGCCAGCAGCACCGGCGTTGTTTACAGTCCCGATCAAAAGTTTAAGACCACTTGGAAAATGGCCCAAAACTCTATTTTGCATGGTTGGATCTTAAGCTTATATGATCTCTGTGCTTCACATATTCATTTTCTGTTGTGGAAATGGACGAACACGATGTCCAGACAGTTTGGACAACCCCAACACACACAAACATGAACCATCGCTGAAGTAGTTGAATCGGTGTTGCTGGAGTCAAGCCCGTCTTCCTTGAGGTACGCAAGAGTCACGTGTACCCAAAACCGCCCGTTTTTAGGGAAGCCTGCCCACTTCCCTTGATTCAGTATTTTTAAACACCTGCTAGTTATCTGAAAACCTGGGAGGAAAACCAAAGTAACCTTTGACCTTAGATGATGTTTTCTATCATTTTAAAGAACATTAAAGATGCCCTTTAAGCCGGGTCCAGGATCGTCCGGTGTCCTAACAGACACCTGTCTCACTCCCATTTCTTCTGGTTGCACCTTGAATCCAAATATGCAAAACATAATTTTTGCCCACTTTTCAAGTGGTCTTACCTATTTTGATTGGGCCTTGCTAGGGCTGGACAACAGTTCAACAATATGGATTTATCGATGGATGTGTGATGCGATTGATAAAAGAATTTCCTGTTTTTCATTATAGCCTATCAGGTAGCTCAACACTACACTCCCAACCAATCAACAACACAGATCCAGGCACGCGCCGTCACCAGGTCACAGCACGTGACTTAAACCAGACGCTGCAGCAAGAAGAGGCAGAGGAAATTGTCCCAAAAGAATAATTTGGTTTTTACAAGTCCTTTCTTAAAGTTGTAATGGGAGCTGAGGCCAGTTCTTGTTTATTTACATGTTTATTTCCTTCCCCTTCCGTAGCAGCGTTACAGGGCTGCAGCTGACTGGCCATCAGCCCCTGCTGCTAACGCTCAACTAGTGATGATGAAACAGCTGTTTATAGAGAGAGTCTCACTAGTAGGAAGCAGCATCCTTCATATCAGAAGTCTCCAAAAGCAACGCTGCTCACGTCTGCCTTTGTTTAAATAAAGGAGGACAGCACACACTTATCTGCACATCTTTGGCTTTGCCCACGTGCTCTGAGATTTGCGTGTTCCCGAGAAGTGTGTGTGTGACCGTGGATCGCCAAATGTGTCCCACAGTTGAAGTAGCTGAAGTTAGTCTGTCTCTCTCTCACACACACACACACACACACACACACACACACACACACACACACACACACACACACACACACACACACACACACACACAAACACACACCTACCTAACCCCATAAATGTGATACAGTTTAACCTTGGTTTGAGGAAAATCATGAATTGGACTGAAATCTTAATTTCTGTTTGAAAAAGGAATGAAATTAAATCTTTTCCTGTAATCGTTCAGCCGTAATAATAAAGATTATAAAGAAAATATAGAATTTAAGTCAGTTTTAGTTTTTCTTTATTGAAAGTAGTTATAAAATGGCCAGGGCCGCACTTAAAATATATTTTCTACAATTTCTTTAAAAAAAAAAATTTTTTCAATAATTAATCGATATCCAGCAAAATAAAAAACTGTTTATCAATATGCTCATTTTTATTATTTCGTCCAGCCCTAGGCCTGGCTCTGTGTTTGTGTATGCATATATATATATATATATATATATATATATATATATATATATATATACACATACAAATATATATATATAAAAAAAAAATATATATATATATATATAGCAACAACTATATACAGGTCCTTCTCAAAAAATTAGCATATTGTGATAAAGTTCATTATTGTCTGTAATGTACTGATAAACTTTAGACTTTCATATATATTAGATTCATTACACACAACTGAAGTAGTTCAAGCCTTTTATTGTTTCTAATATTAATGATTTTGGCGTACAGCTCATGAAAACCCAAAACTCCTATCTCAAAAAATTAGTATATCATGAAAAGGTTCTCTAAACGAGCTACTAACCTAATCATCTGAATCAACCAATTAACTCTAAACACCTGCAAAAGATTCCTGAGGCTTTTAAAAACTCCCAGCCTGGTTCATTACTCAAAACCACAATCATGGGTAAGACTGCCGACCTGACTGCTGTCCAGAAGGCCGTCATTGACACCCTCAAGCAAGAGGGTAAGACACAGAAAGACATTTCTGAACGAATAGGCTGTTCCCAGAGTGCTGTATCAAGGCACCTCAGTGGGAAGTCTGTGGGAAGGAAAAAGTGTGGCAGAAAACGTTTCACAACGAGAAGAGGTGACCGGACCCTGAGGAGGATTGTGGAGAAGGACCGATTCCAGACCTTGGGGGACCTGCGGAAGCAGTGGACTGAGTCTGGAGTAGAAACATCCAGAGCCACCGTGTACAGGAAATGGGCTACAGGTGCCGCATTCCCCAGGTCAAGCCACTTTTGAACCAGAAACAGCGGCAGAAGCGCCTGACCTGGGCTACAGAGAAGCAGCACTGGACTGTTGCTCAGTGGTCCAGAGTACTTTTTTCAGCACGACCTGGCACCTGCTCACAGTGCCAACACCACTGGTAAATGGTTTACTGACCATGGTATTACTGTGCTCAACTGGCCTGCCAACTCTCCTGACCTGAACCCCGTAGAGAACCTGTGGGATGTTGTGAAGAGAAAGCTGAGAGACGCAAGACCCAACACTCTGGATGAGCTTAAGGCCGCTATCGAAGCATCCTGGGCCTCCAGAACACCTCAGCAGTGCCACAGGCTGATTGCCTCCATGCCACGCCGCACTGAAGCAGTCATTTCTGCTAAAGGATTCCCGACCAAGTACAGAGTGCATAACTGAACATAATTATTTTCTTTTGTTGGTCGGATGAAATATGCTAATTGTTTGAGATAGGAGTTTTGGGATTTCATGATGTACTCCAAAATCATCAATATCAGAAACAATAAAAGGCTTGAACTACTTCAGTTGTGTGTAATGAATCTAATATATATGAAAGTCTAATGTTTATCAGTACATTACAGACAATAATGAACTTTATCACAATATGCTAATTTTTTGAGAAGGACCTGTAGTTTCTGCATCAGCGCGTAGAAATCCAGCTGGACTTCTGACTCAGACATGTTGCTATAGCGACAGGTAGATAAACGCATCAGTCACTGACTTTGGGCTTCATCTGTAATCAAAGGCATACATTAACTCATTTTAAGAGAAACAATCCCTTCCTGTCTCCTCTGCAGATTATTAATCTGCTCCTCCATGTTTATATCAGAGCATTTAGGGTTAGTCTGGGTTTCTCTGAGGTTCTAAAGCCTCTAGACACAAAGCTCTGTTACAACAGGATGATGAGGGCTTACCTGTCTGCGACATCCCACCACATATCGAGGACCGTTGGTGGCCTTGACAATGACTAGAGTTAGAGAAAAACACAAGTGACCCTCAGCTGTTACTGATGTTGGGTCTACCCCAGCTTTCCTAAACACCATGAGGAGGTGAACCATCAAACCTGGAGCTACATTTCTCATTTCATGAAAAATATTATCAAAGTCCCCAAAGTTAAAAAATGTAAATGTATTTCATTTCTACCGGATCAGTAATACATTAAATGTAAACTTTATTACTTGTAGAAAAAACATCAATATTCTTTGTGGATTGGAGGCTAAACATGGTTTCATGACAGAACTCCTTAGATCTGAATAATTTTAAATCCAGTATCAGCAACAAGAACATGATCTTGGTCACCATATTAAGTCTTTTTTTACTGGGTTTGGTCCAGTTTTATGAAGGAAAGTCAATTCAGGGAAGGTTTTAGGAGGAGAAAGTCTTTGTATTTGCTTCATTTCACCCAGTAGTCTAGGGTCACTAATGTCCCACATGTCCACTCTGAACAGGGCACAGGTACTGAAAGGCTTTTCTACAGTCAATGACTGGATGCCTTTGAACTAAAGGGACCTTTTGATTGTTTTTATTTTCATTTTTCACGTTTATTTCCTGGTTTCTGGTGAATCGGCTGCTTGTCTATTATCGGCCTAAATGAAAAAATTCATAATGGGCGAAATGAGAGAAAGACAAAGAAAAATGAACAGAGTGAGATCAGCGAACTTACATTTCTCCTCGGTGAGCTGTTTCAGCACCTCTCCAACAATCTGAAACAGAAACAGTTAGACAGACCCGAACGCGATCTTCGGCACAAACACAACATGTAAGGTTTGTTTTACCTGTCCGACGCTCTGAAGTGCCTTCAGATCATTCTCTGACTTCTCGTACTGTTTGGTTTGCTCCCTTAACTGTTCTCTCACTGGCGAAACACGAACAAAAACACACTTTCAGCGACAGTTTTCATCACGTAGTGAATGTGAGCTAGCTGCTCAACGTTAGCATTCGCACTTAAAACACTAAAAATGAAAAATAAAACTGGAACCCATACACCGAATTACTGTCGGGTTTTATACAGCCATCTATCTATATATTTAAACACATATCACATATCTGACTGTCTCCTCTTTTGTGAAAATGTAAACAGCATGACAAAGCAGTTAGCTAACAGCCGGCTACCAGTGGCTCACAGCTTAGATACGGGTTCACTCTGGGAAAACACCTTCACACTAAATAAACAAAAAACATTTTTATTACATTCTTTTAATCGTCCGTCTACTTCTTTATGTTCTAGTAATTTTTTCCTGTAATCTTGCAACGCTTTCTCTCTGGTGTCCGCCATGATGCTCCGCTGAATCGGTGGGCTTCTTCTTTCTTCTTCTCTTTTAGTCAAAAGCAGAGGGCTCCATTTCGGTGCATCAGCGCCCCCTCTGGTTAAACATGTCACTACAAAACACTCTTTTGGATCTTTTTACATTTTTGGGGGGTAACTTGTGAATGAAAACACAATAAACTTCACTCATGGTCCGTGATGTTGTGAAGCCATTTATGAGGAAAAATGTGAGACCTAACTTCAACTTTCAAAATACCAAAACAAGCCTTCTATGCACTAACAATTCCAGTTTATGAGTCGCTGGGAAATAAATGAATTGTCACAGGATCTACAAGAAAAGGTGACTGACCTCTATAAAACAGACCAGGGGCGCAGATAGGATTTTCAAACTGGGGGGGGGGGGGGGGGGACAAAGTTCCAATGTAAGCCCCCCCCCTCCCCCCACCACCACCACCACCACACACACACACACACACACATACACACACAAACTATTGCAAGCGCCTTAACTAGAGCTCAGTCAGTTTGTGTAATTTCATCCAATGGTTTACGAAAAAACTAACTTTTATATACGTGTCTGAAGCCATTATGCAGTGGAACGCTGGCAACAAAGCTCTGCCTGATCAACACTATAAATGATAAATGATCCACATGTATAGCGCCTCTCAGAGTAAGGACTCTAAAGTGCTTTACACTACAGTGTATTATTCATTCATTCACACACATATACACACTGATGGTGATGAGCTACGATGTAGCCACAGCTGCCCTGGGGCACACTGACAGAGGCGCCCCACTATTTAATTCAGTCATTAGTTATTCTTCCAGTCAATTACTAACCAAACCCTCATGCTTTATGCAAAACATTAAATGACTCAGGGACTCAGTGGTCTCCTTCAAAAAGCAGCTGAAGACTCACTTGTTCAAGCTGGCTTTTGTATGACCTTCTTCACCTCTCTCTCTTTATTCTGCTCTCCCCACCTATTCCACCTTCCTCAGGATCCACTGATTTCCCTCTTTCCTGTTCACTCTCTCTCTTTCTTAACATTTTTTCTTTTAAATCGCAATAGCTTATTCTTGCTCATTTTAAATATATTTTAAACATTTTCGAAATGCTTTTTTATATTTTTACAATTTTTTTATTTTTTGTTTTTGTTTTTTGTGAAGCGCCTCGTGATTTTTATCTTGAGAGGCGCTATAGAATTGATATTTTCTTCTTCTTCTATTTAATTCAGTCATTAGTTATTATTCCAGTCAATTACTAACCAAACCCTCATGCTTTATGCAAAACATTAAATGATTTTCAGCACCGATCATTACAGAAAACATAAAAACCCTTAAAAACTGCACCTACAATATAGTCCCTCACCCTATCTGCGCGCCTGAAACAGACTGCTATGTTAAACAACCCTAATTACGTGTCTTAAAAAATTGTGATGTCTGGGTTGTAAAATCTCGAACCTTCCTTTGAATTTGCATGACTGGCTGGTGAGATACAGGTGACAGCTGGTGGTCAGATGAAGTTTGCATCTGATGGAGTTGTTTCAGGATTAGAGAATAAGATATTCAGCCTTGAAAAACGTTCATACGCTTATTTACTTAGCCCAGATGAGCGATTTACTACTTTCAAATTTTTGACTACTTTCAAATGAAACATTTCAACTTTCACATTTTGACCAGGTCACTAGTGAGCAGAGGGTTAAAACCGTTAAAACACCTGTCAACAGAAGTAAATGGGCGTGACTTAACAAATTCCGCGGAGTTAGACACGCCCAGAAACTTGGTGGGCGGGGTTTGCGCTGACTGCGTCATTAGAGAACGTAAGGCACGTAGAGTTCAAGCTGATGCTAAAATTTGGCTTTCTTCGGTACAGAATGTTTACTTTAACGTTTTTAGAGCGGCGAGAACCCAGGGAGGAATTTCCGTGCTTCTTGTGGTAACATCATGACCGGAGCAGTTTCTGCGCCTTCACTGGGGACCCGTTTCTGCGTCTTTGTCTGCCCTCTGGCCGGATTGCGGTTTTCTAGCTGCCCACATAAACGGAATGTGGCACAGAAGTGACCTGGAGGCTGGATGTGATTTCAGTAAATCAGGTAGGATGATCCGAGTTCTCAAACGGAACGTTCTGATCCAACGTCTCAGTTATATTCTGGTGCGATCCTAGAAAGCAAAGATCTAGAAATGATTACAGTCGCTCTGTAGAGATGAGCGGATCTCAGCTGGAACTCGTTGGGTCTGAGTAGGAGGTCCAGATGAAGGGAGGTGGTGGAGCTAAAAGCTGTGTACAGGCTTAGCCACGGCCTTTAAAACAAGTCCGGCTCCATCACTGAAGTCTGGTCTCCAAACAGAGATAACGTTAAAGCTGCTGCTGGTAGCTCATTCGGGTAACCGTGGTAACCGTACAGCTGTCTCCCTCTTTATCTTAATGAGAGTTGGGCAGGGGCACGAAATAAAGACAAACAGTTGAGCAGAAGCTCTGAGTGTCCCACAAGGACATGTTGATGTTTCTACTGGCTCTATGGAGGAGTTAGAGGGACCCGAAACTATTCTGAGGTCAGCTTTTGTCAAGGACACCTGGGTGTGCACTCTTGAGAGGTTCTGTTTGCTAAAGATTTAAAAATGTGGAGTTCCAATGATGCCATCAATTGTGCGTAAACGTCCCAAATTCTCCAAATTAAAATGGGATTGTATAAAAACCATCAAAGATACGGGGGTCGGGGGGGGTGGGGGTGGGGGGGGTGGGGTACTCCAGAAAGCGAGATTTGACCAAAACCAGGCTTTCTCGTGAGATTCCCGGTGTAACCGCCCCTAAATTGGTTTTACAAACGTGGCTAGCCTGAAGCCCCTCCCACTCACCATGGTAACACATACCGGAGAACACACCTGCTTGCAGGCTAGCAGCTAGGCTACAAAAGCGACTGGACGAGGCAAGTGACGTCACCTTTTTCTTGTGGGTGGCTGGCGGTTCCGAGGTGGTGAATTAGCGCCACCGCTGGCCCACAGCGGTAACAGCAGCTGCAGCTTTGTTCTTGGTGGATAAATTATTAATACATTTGGAGTTTGAACTAGGGCTGCAGAATATATCGCAAATATGTTGTTATTGCGGTATCAGCATGCGCAATATGCATGTTGTAAAGAACACATAAATATAGCAATGAATGGTCAGCTCAAATATTTGCTACACATAATGCATTCTTTCAACCAAACGGAAGCATTATGTTTTTTTAACAAATCAAATAGAGCTCTGCACCCATTTGGCCAATTGGGTGGGTTCTCATGGGTTAGATGCCCGTCCCCGAGGCGGACAGCACTTAATTTTGATGGTTAGCGAACACCTGAGTTAGCTTTGTTCTGCTCTTTCTGCTGATTCTGCTTTTCCCAGGATCCACTGATCGCCTTTTCTTGTTCGTTTTCTTTTTCTCTTTCATCACATCTTTTGCTTTTCTCATTTTTATGATTTTTTGTCATTTTTTTTGTTTTTGAATTTATTTTTTCCCCGAGTTAAGTTTTTATTAATCGCACGTAATATTGTCATTGCAGTATTACTGTCATCGCATAATGCAGGTTTTCCTAATATTGTGCAGCCCTAGTTTGTACTTTTAAAAATTTGTTCTATTAGGATTTACGTTAACATTTTTGCCTGGAGATCGACAGGTGGATGGGGGCAGCGTCTGCAGTGATGCGGACGCTGAACTGGTCTGTTGTGGTGAAGAAGGAGCTGAGCCGGAGAGCAAGGCTCTTGATTTACCAGTCGACCTAACGCTCAGTCCTCACCTGTGGTCATGAGCTTTGGGTAATGACCGAAAGAGCAAGATCATGGATACAAGCGGCTGAAAGGAGTTTTCTCCGCGGGGAGGCTGGACTCAGCCTTAGGGATAGGGTGAGGAGCTTGGACATTCGAGAGAGACTCAATAGAGCCTCTGCTCCCCCAAATCGAGAGGAGTCAGTTGAGGTGGTTTGAGCTTCTGGTCAGGATGCCTCCTGGACGCCTCCCCAGGGAGGTGTTTCAGGCATGCCCTGCCGGCAGGAGGCCCCCTGGCCGACCCAGGACATGTTGGAGAAAGTACATCTCTGAACTGGCCCAGGAACGCCTTGGGGTCCTGTTGGAGGAGCTGGTGGAGGTGGCTGGGGGAGAAGATGGTCTGGAACTCCCTAGTTGGGAAGCTGCCCCCGCGACCCTGACCCGGATAGGCGGAAGGAGACGAGATGAGATGAGACATTTTTATATTTAATCCTCATTTGCAGCCACTGATGTTGCCCCTGACATCAGCATTATTAATAAGTATAATTATAAATCAGCTTTAGTGTGGGATGGACCCACATCATTAACATGCTGTCCTCTAACTAGCTTACAGCTGCTAGCATAATACATGTAAAAGAAATACTTATTGACGTGACTGGATATTTACTCTGGTCACACGTGTCAAACACGCTAATATTTGATTGAAATGACAAACGTGATGTTTTCCCTTGGTGTGTAACAGGTGTGCTAAATGTGTATTTGTGACAAACTGTTTACAGAGTTAACTCTAGGGTCATGTGACCACCACGAACGTTAAAAACTCAGCTGTTCAGCAAAAACAAATGTCCTCCAGCCTCTAAACATCCAGACTCTGGAGCAGAACATGAAAATGACATAAATGATGAAAACTTTAAAGAGCAAGTCACCCCCAAATCACCTTTTTTTTTCTTATAAACTATATAAATGAGTGTCTAATCGAGCTGCAGACACATGTAGTCAATAATTTGGCACTTTAATGCATCTTAGTTAAAATTTAAATATTCTACCTAAAACTGTCCGTGTTGCACTGTCTTCAGGTAAAAAGTCTGTACTGCATTTGAATTTAAATTTGCCATCGCTATTGGCTAAGTGGTACCTTATGACGTTAGCTGGTACCATATGATGTCACAATGCTTTTGTGAGTCTGTGTGTGTGTATTTGTTAGCGGCTCCTCCCTCTCGGTCTGCTAGGCAACAGCATTTGTTGCATTTTTCAAACAGGAAGTGGGAGTGGAGTAAGACTGGTATGGGGTGACTTGCCCTTCAATAAAATATGTGGAAAAAAATGAGCTGAAGCGGACTTCCAGCGTTGCCATGGAAACATGTAAATGCTGTGCGTTCTAACTAAATAACTCCAGCTAAACAGCTTTAATCAAACAGCTCATGGTATCTGTCTTAGTTCTGATACCTTCGTAGTCCTCGTAGGCGTGAATGAATAATTATTGCTCCAGCTGGGAAAAGACCAAGGCTCTGTACTTTCCTTCCATTCTCATTTATCTAGCATAGATTAACAGGGGCTGTCTATGGACACACGTTAGCCTAGCCTGCCAACCCTCGCCTGGATTAGATGGGATTGAATCCACCTGAGAATTGTTCGAGGAGCCGGCAAAACCGGGAGGGGAACGCTTAGTCAAGCAGGGATTTATTAGGAGATCCCGATGTTCTAATCTCACTTTCTGGAATACCTCCCATAACACCATTTGGAAAGTCCAGCTTCCTGTTACCTGTTTACACTCAGAATGATGTTTCTAATGTGAAGTCTAAGTGGGTGGGGCGTTCTCACCTCAGGGTTGTTCCACGAAGCTAGCTCAGAAAACTGGCTTTTCAGAAAATTCCTTACTCAAATTAGCATTCCAGTTCCCTCCAGGCTGATTCGGTTCTAAGAACGAAGCTCAGGGGGATTCAGTCCTCATTATTTCAAGCGAGGAGTGACGTATGAGGCTCATGCATGTCTACAGGAAAACCCTGTTAATCGATGCTAGATTAGTGAGAATAGAGGGAAAGGAAAGAGCCTCACATTGTATCGAGGGTACCTCAAAGCATCCTTCTGCAGACTTGGGACAGCAGAATGTCCTACAATACAGAAATAAATGGGCACACCGCACTTCATCCAACTGAGTGCTGGTTCTCAATGGCTGGGAGTGACAATTGGGGATTAGAAAAAGGAATCTGGAGCACTCTGGTCAAATTAAGTATTTAATAGGTGCAAGTAAAAAAAACAACTAATGTTTCAACATTGTTGTCTTTGTAGGGGTTATAGTTTAATGTTTCAACCAGTTTTTATACACAGATATTTGCAGGCTGATTAGACAACAACATACTAGTCATATGCTCATTGGTTTTGAAGTTGAGGGTTGGAACAGAGGTGGAGTTGGACCAACTCAGTTGGTATCTGTCCAATAAAGGTCAATCAAAAATGGTGTAGTCCATTTTCATCTACTTAAAGAATTTGTTTTTATAAATCAATGAGCTGTAGTCAAAGTTACATTCATCCATCCATTTTCATTCGCTTATCCGGAGTCGGGTCGCGGGGGCAGTAGCCTAAGACGAGAGGCCCAGACTTCCCTCTCCCCAGCCACTTTGGCCAGCTCCTCCGGTAGAATCCCAAGGTGTTCCCTGGCCAGGTGAGAGACATAGTCTCTCCAACGTGTCCTGGGTCTACCTTTAGGTCTCCTCCCGGTTGGACGTGCCCGGAAAACCTCATCAGGGAGGCGTCCAGGAGGCATCCTGACCAGATGCCCGAGCCACCTCAACTGGATCCTCTCGATGTGGAGGAGCAGCGGGTCTACTCCTAGCCCCTCCCGAATGACCGAGCTTCTCACCCTATCTCTAAGGAAGAGCCCAGCCACTCTTTGGAGAAAACTCATTTCGACCGCTTGTATCCGCGATCTCGTTCTTTCGGTCACTACCCAAAGCTCATGACCATAGGTGAGAGTAGGAATGTAGATCGACTGGTAAATCGAGAGCTTCGCCTTCTGACTCAGCTCTCTCTTCACCACGACAGACCGGTGCAACGCCCGCATCACTGCAGATGCAGCACCTCACTTTTGAACAAGACCCTGAGATACTTAAACTCCTCCACTTGGGGCAGGACCTCATCCCTGACCCGGAGAAGGCATTCTACCCTTTTCCGAATCAAGACCATGGTCTCAGATTTAGAGGAGCTGATTCTCATCCCAGCTGCTTCACACTCGGCTGCGAACCGCTCCAGCAAAATCTGAAGATCACGTTCTGATGAAGCCAACAGGACCACATCATCTGCAAAAAGCAGAGACCTGGTCCTCAGGCCACCATAACAGATGCCCTCCACACCTTGGCTGCGCCTATAAATCCTGTCCATAAAGGTTATGAACAGAATCTGTGACAAAGGGCAGCCTTGGCGGAGTCCAACTCTTACTGGGAACGAGCCCGACTTACTGCTGGCAATGCGGACCAAGCTCTGACGCCGGTCATACAGGGACCTAACAGCCCGTATCAGAGGGCCTGGTACCCTATACTCCTGGAGTACCCCCCACAGGGCCCCCGAGGTACGCGGTCAAAGGCCTTCTCCAAATCCACAAAACACATGTAGACTGGTTGGGCAAATTCCCACGCACCCTCCAGGATCCCCCTAAGAGCATAGAGCTGGTCCAGTGTTCCACGGCCAGGACCAAAACCACATTGCTCCTCCTGAA
This sequence comes from Nothobranchius furzeri, assembly GCF_043380555.1. NCBI lineage: Eukaryota > Metazoa > Chordata > Actinopteri > Cyprinodontiformes > Nothobranchiidae > Nothobranchius > Nothobranchius furzeri. The sequence continues at coordinate 27,448,301 of NC_091742.1, forward strand.
TCTGCGGTTCAACAATCCGACGGACCCTCCTCTCCAGAACAGACCTTACCAGGAAGGCTCAGGAGTGTGATTCCCTATAGTTGAAACACACCCTGCAATCTCCCTTTTTAAATAAGGGGACCACCACCCTGGTCTGCCAGTCCAGTGGGACTGCCCCCTTTGTCCACGTGATATTGCAGAGCCGCGTCAGCCAACACAGCCCCACAACATCCAGAGCCTTAAGGAACTCCAGGCGGATCTCATCCACCCCCGAAGCCTTGCCACTGAAGAGCTTTTTAACCACCTCAGTGACCTCAGCACCAGAGATTTGAGAGGCCAACCCAGAGTCCCCAGACTCTGCTTCCTCACTGGAAGACGTGTCGGTGGGACTGAGGAGGTCTTCGAAGTATTCTGCCCACCAATCCACAACGTCCTGAGTAGAGGTCAGCAGCACACCGTCCCCACTATAGATTGTGTTGGTAGCGCACTGCTTTCCCCCCCCGAGGCGTCGGATGGTGGACCAGAATCTCCTCGAAGCCGTACGGAAGTCTTGCTCCATGGTCTCACCGAACTCCTCCCATGCCCGGGTTTTTGCCTTGGAGACCACCTGAGCTGCTTTCCGCTTGGACTGCCAGTACCCGTCAGCTGCCTCTGGAGTCCCACAGGCCAAAAAGACCTGACAGGACTCTTTCTTCAGCTTGACAGCATCCCCAACCGCCGGTGTCCACCAGCGGGTTCAAGGGTTGCCACCACGACAGGCACCGACGATCCTGCGACCACAGCTCCGGTCGGCCGCCTCAACAATGGAGACACGGAACAGGGTCCATTCAGACTTGATGTCCCCCGCCTCCCCCGGAACATTTTGGAAGTACTGTCGGTGGTGGGAATTGAAGCTCCTGCTGACAGGAGACTCTGCCAGACGTTCCCAGCAGACCCTCGCAATACGTTTGGGCCTGCCTGGTCTGACCGGCATCCTCCCCCACCATCTGAGCCAACTCACCACCAGGTAGTGGTCAGTTGACAGCTCCGCCCCTTTCTTCACCCGAGTGTCCAAGACATGCGGCCGCAGGTCAGATGAAACAACAACAAAGACGGTCATCGTGCTGCGGCCTAAGGTATCCTGGTGCCAAGAGCACATATGGACACCTTTATGTCTGAACATGGTGTTCATTATGGACAATCTATGACTGGCACAGAAGTCCAATAACAAAACACCACTCAAATTCAGATCGGGGGGGGGGGGCGTTCCTCCCAACCACACCTCTCCAGGTCTCACTGTTGTTGCCCACGTGAGCGTTAAAAGTCCCCCAGCAGAATGAGGAGTCACCGGAAGGAGCGCTTTCCAGCACCCCCTCCAAGGTCTCCAAAAATTGTGGGTAGTCTGAACTGTAGCTTGGTGCATAAGCACAGACCACAGTCAGAACCCATCTCCCCACACATAGGTGGAGGGAAACTACCCTCTCATTCACTGGGGTAAACCCCAACGTACAGGCATCAAGATGGGGGACAACTAGTATGCCCACCCCTGCTCGGCGCCTCTCAGTGGGAGCAACTCCAGAGCGGTAGAGATCCAACCCTTCTTAAGGAAACTGGTTCCAGAGCCATGCATTGAGGTGAGTCCGACTATATCTAGTCAGAACCTCTCAACCTCACACACCAACTTAGGCTCCTTCCCCACCAGAGGGGTGACATTCATTGTGCCAAGAGCCAGCTTCTGTAGCCGAGGATCAGACTATCAAGGCTCCTGCCCTCGACTACCACCTGTCACACAATGCACCCGACCCCTTTGGCCCCTCCCACGAGTGGTGAGCCCATAGGAAGAGGGGCCCACGTTTCCTTTTCAGGCTGTGCCCGGCCGGGCTCCATGGGTGAAAGCCCGGCCACCAGGCGCTCGCCAACGTACCCCACCTCCAGGCCTGGCTCCAGAGGGGGGGCCCAGTGACCCACGTCTGGGCGAGGGAACACAGTTTCCATTTATATAATTCATCATAACAGGTCTTCGGGCTGCTCTTTGTCTGATCCCTCACCTAGGACCTGTTTGCCGTGGGTGACCCTACCAGAGGCAGAAAGCCTCAGGCTACTTGGCTCCTAGGATCATTGAGACACCCAAACCCCCCCACCACGATACGGTGGCAGCCCAGGGAGAGGGTCAAAGTTACAGTGATGCTAAAAGCCAAATGCTACATCATATAAACAGTGGCAGTGATGTTGACAAATAAAAAGTATTACCAAATTACAAAAACAAGACACATTTAAATCTTAATTTACCCTTAAAGGTTCACTGGTGTTCAAGGCATGAATCCAATAAGCCTCTCTGTGCAAGAGAAGATTAACAATATTCCTCTAGAAAGGGGGAGATTTTTTTCAGTACAACAAAACCTTAGTGTTGCGGCAGAGCTTTGACTAGCTAGCACATAATGGTGTGCCATGGCATAAGTCATATTCCCTGTGCATATGGCTGTTTTATGTTCTGAGATTCTGGTTAGGGGGCATTATTTCTTGTGGGCAACCATCTAGAAAATGGGAACGAGCGGTGAGTCCTACCACATGAGGGATACCTGTATAAAACCAGAATGCATTGGAATGTTTACTGTGTGAAGAGCCTTTGAGACGAGTCTTGTCGTGATTTGGCGCTTTATAAATAAACTTGAATTGAGCCACTCTGACTCTAATGTCCCCCACCTCCCCCGGAACATTTTGGAAGCTTTGTTGGAGGTGGGAATTGAAGCTCCTTCTTACAGGAGACTGCCAGATGTTCCTAGCAGACCCCCACCGCAGCTTAAATGTAAGAAAAGAAAAAAAAAAGGTTCACAGAAAGGCATTTATTCCACATCTTCAATCACGAGGCAACCCGCTCGACCTCCTGAGATACTGCTGCCCCTTATGTTCTTCCTGCTGCTTTTCACCGATGTAACAAGCTGCTGACTTTGCCAGAATTCCCCCGCTGGATTTGCAACCTTATGAGATAAAAAGCATTTCACTTTACGCCGTAGCTGGTTTAAAAAAAAAAAAACTAAACAATTCTGGACCAGTTATTGCTGCTGGCAAGGTGTCCGGTTTCAGCTGCTAGTCTTGCACTGGGAGGAGACAAGATATCTCATAACGGTCAAGGTCATCATGGTAAATAAATAATGCCATTTTCACACACGTAATCCTACATCGGTACAATATTATCATAATAAATAATTATTTATCCACTGTAGTGGATGATAATGCACACGGATCATCAACACTAAGAAAGTAATGTAAACGCATCACATTTGTCATTTCACATCCATCACAGTCAGTTCCTGTCTTCCTCATGAAATATAGAAATGTTAATCTTACCTGGTTAAACATGTTCACTGCAAATTCAAAAATACTTTGAGGGTTTCTAGTCTGTTTGATTCATTGCTGCGGTTCATCACCGTCTTCAGTCCATCAAGGTTTATTAAAAAAATCGAGTTCAGTTTATATCCCTGTCTGTTAGTGTAACCAACCACATTCTGGAGGACAGACAAAGACTTTGGGTCTCTTTCTCCCAAATAATTAAAAAAGCTGAAAATCTCATTTTATTACAGCTTAACTGAACGTTCTGCAAAAACACTGACTTAAATCTGCCTCTGATATAAGTTGGACTTGTTGCTTTTTATTAGGGATGTAAGAAAATATCGATATGGCAATATATCGTGATATTTTTTCCAGCAATATTATATCGATATTCAAAAGCCGTATATCGGAAATATTGATATGGCATTATATCGTGATATTTTTTCCTGTGATTATTACATCGATATTCAAAAGCAGTGTATCTAATTTTTGAAAGAATTTACATGCAAACATTTGTGTATTTTCTTTTCGTTTTGTGCAATTCAGTCGCCACCCGCTAGTTGGCAGCAGTGTGCAACGGGTTTTGTTTCCACCATTGAAATTTAAATCCCTCCATCATGGTTCAGATCCCTCATGTTAAACATGTTACGTATCAGTTTGGACTCTTTATTGAACATTCTTACAATAAATTCAGTAAAAAAATGGCTTGTAACGTCTGACTGCATGTATCGCAATATATCGTGATATATCGTATCGTCTCCCCTGTGTATCGTGATATGTATCGTATCGCCAGAATTTCAACAATACACATCCCTGCTTTTTATATTCACTGTTTTCTAGTTGAGTCTAATCACTAAGCTAAGCTAGCTAGCTGCTAATGGTGGCTCTTGGATGTTTGTTTCAGGTTCCAGCGTTTGCCCCCCAGGGTGGGTACCGGGACTCAACAGCCTTCCTACCTCCAGGAACAGGATCCACGATGGAAGCAGACAAAGTACGGTGTCTGACAGCGGTGACACAGGAATTGGTACTTACTGCTCCGATGGTGTGGAAGGTAGGTTTTGTTGTATGGGCTCTATGGGCGGAGCCTTCTACTTCATGTTCCTGTGACTGCTGGTCTCAGGAACATGAAGGTGCCTGGGGGTGTCACCTCTTCTTCTCCTCAGGTGATCCTGATCAGCGGTGGCTCGTCCATAGGGGCTGCTAGGGCGCTACCCCACCAATCTCACAGGAAGAAGGGGAAGATAGGAATCACTAAATGGTTAAAAAAAACATGAAAGTTAAACTAATAACTGGCGCATGCGCACTGGATACGCCTCCTCAAAGAATAGGAGAGACTTTGGACGAAGAGGTTTGTGATTGAAGCGTTAGCAGAAGACCGGAGCCTCGGATCTGGATGTTTGTCCGTGACTCTGAACCAACATAGAAGTCTCTCTCGTCTTCCTCCGCTTATCCGGGTCCGGGTCGCGGGGACAGCATCCCAACTAGGGAGCTCCAGGCCGTCCTCTCCCCGGCCTTGTCCACCAGCTCCTCCGGCAGGACCCCAAGGCGTTCCCGGACCAGATTGGAGATGTAACCTCTCCGACGTGTCCTGGGTCGACCCGGGGGCCTTCTGCCGGCAGGACATGCCCGAAACACCTCCCCGGGGAGGCGTCCAGGAGGCATCCTGACCAGATGCCCAAACCACCTCAACTGGCTCCTTTCGATCCGGAGGAGCAGCGGCTCTACTCCGAGTCCCTCCCGAATGTCCGAGCTCCTCACCCTATCTCTAAGGCTGAGCCCGGCCACCCTACGGAGGAAACTCATTTCGGCCGCTTGTATCCGCGATCTCGTTCTTTCGGTCATTACCCAAAGCTCATGACCATAGGTGAGGATTGGGACGTCGATCGACCGGTAAATCGAGAGCCTGGCTTTCTGGCTCAGCTCCCTCTTCCCCACGACAGATCGGCTCAGCGTCCGCATCACTGCAGACGCCGAACCAATCCGCCTGTCGATCTCCCGATCCCTCCTACCCTCACTCGTGAACAAGACCCCGAGATACTTAAACTCCTCCACTTGAGGTAGGACCTCTCCCCCGACCCAGAGGTGGCAAGCCACCCTTTTCCGGTCGAGAACCATGGTCTCAGATTTGGAGGTGCTGATCCTCATCCCAGCCGCTTCACATTCGGCCGCGAACCTACCCAGCAAGAGCTGAAGGTCAGAGCTGGATGAAGCTAGGAGGACCACATCATCCGCAAAAAGCAGAGACGAGATTCTCTTGCCACCAAACTCGACACACTCCACACCACGGCTGCGTCTAGAAATTCTGTCCATAAAAGTGATGAACAGAACCGGTGACAAAGGGCAGCCCTGGCGGAGTCCAACCCTCACTGGGAACAGGTCCGACTTACTACCGGCTATGCGGACCAAACTCACGCTCCTCTGGTAAAGGGACTGAATGGCCCTTAACAGAAAGCCACCCACCCCATACTCCTGGAGCGTCCCCCACAGGGTGCCCCTGGGGACACGGTCATAAGCCTTCTCCAAATCCACAAAGCACATGTGGATTGGTTGGGCAAACTCCCATGCCCCCTCCATCACCCTTGCACGGGTATAGAGCTGGTCCACAGTTCCACGGCCAGGACGAAAACCACATTGCTCCTCCTCTATCTGAGATTCAACTATCGATCGGACCCTCCTCTCCAGTACCTTGGAGTAGACCTTTCCAGGGAGGCTGAGGAGTGTGATCCCCCTATAGTTGGAACACACCCTCAGGTCACCCTTCTTAAAGATGGGGACCACCACCCCGGTCTGCCACTCCCTAGGAACTGCCCCCGATGACCACGCAATGTTGTAGAGACGTGTCAACCATGACAGCCCCACAACATCCATAGCCTTGAGATACCCAGGACGAACCTCATCCGCCCCCGGGGCTCCGCCGCTGTGTAGTTGTTTGACTACCTCAGCAACTTCTGCCCCCGAGATCGGACAGTCCATCCCCAGGCCTCCCAGCTCTGGTTCCTCCTCGGAATGCGCATTGGTGGGATTGAGGAGCTCCTCAAAGTATTCCTTCCACCGTCCGACTATAGCCTCAGTTGACGTCAGCAGCTCCCCATCCCCACTGTAAACAGTGTGAGCGAGTTGCTGCCTTCCTCTCCTGAGGCGCCGGACAGTTTGCCAGAACCTCTTTGGAGCCGATCGATAGTTTTTCTCCATGGCCTCACCAAACTCCTCCCACGTCCGAGATTTTGTCTCGGCAACTGCCACTGCTGCACCCCGCTTGGCTATCCGGTACCTGTCTGCTGCCTCCGGAGACCCACAGACCAGCCACGCCCTGTAGGCCTCCTTCTTCAGCCTGACGGCTCCCCGAACCTCTGGTGTCCACCAGCGGGTACGGGGGTTGCCACCACGACTGGCACCGGCCACCTTACGACCACAGCTAGCAACAGCCGCCTCGACAATCGCAGAGTGGAACAAGGCCCACTCGGACTCAATGTCCCCCACTGCTCTCGGGACGTGGTCAAAGCTCTGCCGGAGGTGGGAGTTGAAGACCGTCTTGACAGGTTCTTCTGCCAGGCGTTCCCAGCAGACCCTCACTATGCGTTTGGGTCTGCCAGGTCTACGCGGCATGTTCCCTTGCCATCTGATCCAACTCACCACCAGGTGGTGATCAGTTGACAGCTCCGCCCCTCTCTTCACTCGGGTGTCCAAAACATACGGCCGCAGGTCAGATGATACGACTACAAAATCTATCATCGACCTGTGACCTAGGCTGCCCTGGTACCAAGTGTACCGGTGGGCATCCTTATGTTCGAACATGGTGTTCGTTATGGCCAAACTGCGGCTTGCACAGAAGTCCAATAACAAAACACCGCTCGAGTTCAGATTAGGTGGGCCGTTCCTCCCAATCACACCCCTCCAGGTCAAGCTGTCATTGCCCACGTGAGCATTGAAGTCCCCCAGCAGGACAATGGAGTCCCAGATGGAGCACTATCTAGCACTCGTCCCAGGGACTCCAAAAAGGGAAGGTACTCTGAACTGATATTTGGCCCAGAAGCACAAATAACAGTCAGGACCCGTTCCCCGACCCGAAGGCGCAAGGAAGCTACCCTCTTGTCCCCCGGGGTCAACCCCAACACACAGGCAGAGAGTCTCGGGGCTAACAAAAAGCCAACCCCAGCCCTCCGCCTCTCACCCGGAGCAACTCCAGCAAAGTAGAGTGTCCAACCCCTCTCCAGGTCTCGGGTTCCAGAGCCAATGCAATGTGTCGAGGTGAGTCCGACTATATCTAGCCGGTACCGCTCAACCTCTGCCACAAGCTCCGGCTCCTTCCCCGCCAGCGAGGTGACGTTCCATGTCCCAAAAACTAGTTTTCTTGTCCGGGGATTGGACCGCCAAGGCTCCCGCCTTGGTCTGCCACCCGATTCGCATTGCACCAGACCCTTCATGTTCCTCCTGCGGGTGGTGGGTCCACAGTTGGACGAGCCCATGTATCCGGTTCGGGCTAGGCCCGGCCGGGTCCCATGGGCGAAAGCCCGGCCACCAGGCGCTCGCTCACGGGCCCCAACCCCAGGCCTGGCTCCAGGGTGGGACCCCGGTAACCCTCCGGGCCGGGTACTCCGACTCTTCGTTTTAACCGCCATGAAAGATCCTTCGAACCGTTCTTTGTCTCACCCTTCACCTAAGACCAATTTGTCATGGGAGACCCTACCAGGGGCACTAAGTGCCCCAGACAACATAGCTCCTAGGATCATTAGGGCACTCAAACTCCTCCACCATGATAAGGTGACGGTTCAAGAAGTGCTTGTTGTAAATCAAATCAAATCAAATCAAAGATACTTTATTAATCCCAGAGGGAAAGTTTTTCTGCTGGCTTTCATATTAACCAATCACAGGAAGAGAAACACCGTTAACCGGAAAATGAGCCTAAAACAGCCAGGGATCAGCTCAGTGAGATGTTGAGACAAGGATTACACAAACCAAGTGGATTTTTTTTACTACTATAGCCAGCAAAGTAAGACTTGATTTATGTCACGTTCCGTGTCCTCGTCTCCCGTGTCCCCTCATGGTTCCCCTCCTTGTTGTGTCATTTACTTTGATTAGGTATTATCATCACCCAGCCTTTCAGTGTTTTTTGTTCTATTGCACTTTAGGCCATTAGTTTGCTTATCTTTAGTGTCCCCAGTGTCCTTATTTCTATAGTGTTTAGGTTTATTTAGGTTCAGTAAACCGGAAAATGAGCCTACAGGTAATATGATAATAATACCAAATTAAAGTAAATGACACAACAAGGGGGGAACCATGAGGGGACACGGGAGACGAGGACACAGAACGTTACAATGAATGCTTTTGACTTCATGAAATTAGCTGGTTGGCTACTTAAGTTGCAGCCTGCTCCATGAGTTTAGCACACAGAGTAACATGGACTTAATTTTCACTTTGGAAGTGGGGGGGACACGGGGGGGGGGGGGGGGGTATCTTTACAGTATGCTCTAATGGGAAACAGGCTTCAAAACAAACGGTTGTTTTCCGCTTGGTCCTAGAGCTCAACCAGTGTCAATTTAATATAGCGTCATGTTGTTTTTGGATGGTAAAAAGTGCAGGGGTCAAAACTTGACTTTGGAAAAAGTGTGTGGGGGGGACATGTCCCCCCTGTCCCCCCCCAAAATTACGTCCATGTAGAGTAATGGTACTTGTATTGTTAGAAAGAGGAGAGATTGATTTAATTTAAATGGCTGCTTCTGTGGATACGATCATATTGCACCATTGCTACTTTACGTTTTTCTCGATATAACGTCTTTTTATGGCCTTTTCATTTAGCGGCTTATTGTTGGCTTTGGGTGTTGTTGAGGCAGAAAATATGGATTCTGTCGTCTAGACAAGCCTCTTCCAGTTACGTGCATGAGTGTTTTGCATATATTGGTAAATATTAAGAATGTTTTTGGAACATCTGTGTTACTGTCGTAAGTGCTGTAAATGCTCATGGACCTGGGCTCAAGCTGTGTGACGCGTAGGAATGGTAATTTGGCGTCCCACATGTGGTTCGAGTGGATTTGAAAACTTTCACCAAAAACAAAATTCACCAGCCGCCACTGGTTCTGACCTTTGGTTGCTCTGGTCCAGATTCACCATGATACCAGAGACCAACAGCTTATTCGAATTAAAACCATTTTAGCAAGTCTTAGAAAAATAAACTAGTCATGTTCTTTATTGTTGTCTATTTTTATGTAGGTAAAAACACACACACACACAAACACAAAAGTTTGTTTTTCTATCCTTATTAGGAATTTGTATTGACTTCCATTCATTTTATTAACTGCATTTATGCGTAACCCAAACCCTTAGCCCAGTCCTAACCAAAACCAGTGTGTTCTTAAACCGAACTGTAACAAAAAGTCAATTTACATCTTACCTCTGAACCTCACCCCTTAGCCTAATACAGGGATCCACCGTATCAGGACCGGGTTTTGGTTCTAATACAGCCCATCAGTAGAAGATTAGTGAATATGCCAGTTTTGGTTCTACGTAGGATAGTTAAACGAGTACACGCACGCACACACACACACACACACACACACACACACACACACACACACACACACACACACACACACGCACGTCCTTTAATGGTAATGTGTCTGTGTTCCTACAGAAGACTGCTGTCCGGCTACTTCACCCCTGTCCCTCCAGACTGTCTCCCAGCATCACATGAGCCTAAATGAAGATGATGACGGGCCTCCCATTGGACTCGTCTCACCTTATTCATCCTCCTCATACTGGACGCCTCATTCGCCCCACAGTACAGGACACTGGAGTGGCTCTTGTCCCCTTAACATGGCCTCCACACCTCCTGTAGGGGTACCAGGTGGTCTGGAAATGAAGGACCATAAGCCCCTCTGGAGAAGTTCCTCCTTCACCAAGTTGTCTTCAGCAACTGATAAGAGCTCCTCCTGGGCATCCGTCCATAGTTACGGCCCAGGTATTCAAGGCTCCCTGGATAGAGGTCTGCTTTATGGATCTAGACTGAAAAACAAGGGTTCAAAACCAGACCTTTACCTGCCCGTATCCTCCTCCAGGGTCTGCAGTAGCTTGCTGCTGCGCTCACCAGGTGCCAACCCTGGTCATCGTTACCACCATCGCGGCAGATCCAACGATTTGACACCAGACCTGCTCCTGTCTTCAGCTCATTCCTCTCCAGCTAAACAGAACAGTCTGGGCCTGAGCTATGCGGCCTTACCCGAGAGTAGACCTTCTGTAGGAGGGAGGCAGGTCTCTAGTTCCACCTCATCCAACCAGGCTGACCCGCCTCTGGCACACAGCTTTGACAGCCTGTCTCCAATTCAGCCAGCTGTTCGTACCCAGATGTGGCTGACTGAGCAGATGGAGCACAAGCCCCTAGTGGATGATGAAGGTGAACCCGGTCTGATTCATGGTTCTAGGACAGAAGGATCTGATCTAGATGGGCTGTCGTCATGGCACCAGGAGCTGAACCAGGTGAGAGGCTCGAGAGGCGGTCCAGATAAAACTATTTACTTCTGTCGGTCAGTAGGGTCCAAACACATAAAAACATAACCAGTAAATCTCATTCTGCCATGTTTACAAAAGCTGATTCAGCAAATAATAACTATGGAGCACATTTGAGTTAAATCTCTCCTCTGGTGGCCGACTCTGTTCTGTTATTTCTCAGTTTTAGAGATAGATGCTGTGGAATTTCAATCTGCTCCGATTTGTTCCGATTCCTCCACAGCTAAGGCCAAACATTCCGTCTTCCTCTTCACAAAGTTGGCGGTTTTAGCGTTTTGTGTTCTGTTGTTTAATGAGTACTTGGTCCTGACTTTATGCTGCTGGCCTGATGCTCCGTCGTGCTGTTGAGCACCAAACAGGATGTTTCTGAGGAAGTTTGTGTACCGTAAATCCTCTAATACAGGCCCGGGCCTTTATTTACTCAAGTGCATCCTGGTTTAGGCCTTTAATGGAAGGAGGCCAGAATTGGAGGCAGGCCTCAGTTTCACTTAGAGCAAAATAAACTACCAGAAGAATGAACAAAAACAAGATTTTGTGTCTAACTGAACCTGTAAAACACCAGGTTTGTTTATTGAAGGTGTACAGGTACCATTATACGTACGTATGCTTATAGAACGTTTACAACAAACACCGTTGTTTCAGACTAAATCCCAGTATGGTAACAAACATAGCAAACATGTCCGGTAGTGCATTGTAAGCGCTTGGTGATAATTAGGTTATTGATTCACAACAAAAGCCAACACACACTGTATCACTCGTTTAATGGTTTGTGTCTGGTTTGGTTTGAAATATATTTTAAAAAGATCCTCCAACTGTTTAATCCTCATCCTCCTCTGTTCCATATTACAACTCTGAGCTAACTGCTAAAAACATTAGCACTCTACAAGCTATTTGCTGTGAGGACGCGTGAAAACGGTATCAAACTGTTTACCTGCTGTTTTTGTAGCTTTTCTAAAATAAAAATAGCCTCACGGAGTTCGAGAGCACCAACCCAGCCCCACCCCAGCAGAATATCTACGCCTATCCCTGCATTTGCACAACTTCTGGATTATAAAAGACACAGGATGTCCAGGTAAGGTTGGGTCCTCCCCCTCCTGGACCTCCCCCTCCCCTGTGATGGGACAGCAGAGGAGCCGAGGTCTACCCGAGGCCCCCGAACCCGAGTCAGGCACTGCTGCATGTTCCTGCCTTCTCCCCGGCAGCATATCTGTCAGGACCCGACCCCCAAGGCCCCGCCCAGATCCCCCCACGGGGGAAAAGTGACTTTTTAATAAAATGTAAAAAAAATGCAACAAATAAAAAAGATTACACATGTCTACAGCAATATTAGACACCCATTTATACAGTTTATCAGCAAAAAAATGTTTGATTTAGGCGTTACTTGCTCTTTAAGCAATTGAAAGAAACAGTTAATTATTCAAGCCGCAGCTCTTTCTAAAAATGTAATCACAACTTATCAGAGCAGCAGCACTCATGAACACATAAACAATAACGTGTTTCATGTTTACAGTATTCTGGAATATTTTCAGATGTTTTCCTATTTGGTGTTCTGGGAATTCGTCTCATAACTCTGAACCTGCAAGTCGCTTTGGACAAAAGCATCTAAACACAAATAAACGGTGATCTCTAATGATTTTTATATCTTTTTTATCAGGTGATTTGTTTTCTATTTTCTGATCAGAGGGACGGTCTCAACCTCATGGTAGAAAACGGTTGGCATTGATGTTTTTTTTATTATTCCAACAGATTATTGTTGCAATGAAAGTATTTGAGCGTCACTACAAACCCAAACTGATGCAAATCTACAGCGTGCAAGGACCTTGTTCTGTTTTTTCTCTCTTACATCCAGTCTAGGAATGTAAGGAAGAACTGCTCTGACCCACAAACCACAAATATTGATGTTTATTATTTTAATTAGTGAGAAGACGTGCACCGAATGAAGGAGGGAAACCAAAGCAGCATTTAACAGCCTCCTAAAGCCCTCGGGTCGGTGTGGAGAGCCGACCTGATTTTAGAACTAACAGAGTCCACCTGAGCTGTGTTTGTTCATCTGTAGATGTTCGCCACGTTTAATGATGTGATGCTGCAGCCGCAGGTGTAACAGACTCAACCCCTGTGTCAGCAGATCTCACTTCCTGTTAGCATCCTGGTGAAGGTCAAGGAGGGACTGCTGAGGCAGAGAGAACTGGAGATTAACAGGTACACACACACACACACACACACACACACACACACACACACACACACACACACACACACACAAATTAGTGTTTCTTTTGCTGCAATTTCTTAGTAGAGATTCTATTTCTTTCTCTCTTTATTGTATTTATCCTAAAAAATCTATAATTAGTTCAATGTATAAACTAGTAGTAGCACACCCAACGTCAAAGAGAGTAAAATGTTATTATGAGGAGAGGGAGAATGTTTAAGTGGTTAGCAGCAGTGTGCTAGACGATGGCCCCCTCCATGAGGCCACCACAGCTCAGCAGAACATCGTTGTAGCTTCTTCTGGGGAGAAAATAAAGTTAACAGCTGAAATAGCAGGAAATAATACAGTTAAAGAGCAGATTGTAGAAGAAAGTAGTCGAGTGTGAAAAGTGGTCAGTGTGTCCTCCAGCAGTCTAAGCCTATAGCAGCATAACTACAGAGATAACTCTGGATAATAAGGATGTGTATTGGTGAAATTATGGTGATACGATAGGTATTACGATACAGGGGAGCATGGACCTAGTTCTTGGGGGAACGGGGGGACATGCCACCCCCCCCCACCCCCCACCCCCCCCCACACACACACTTTTTTCAAAGTAAAATTTTGTCCCCTGCACTTTTTACTGTCCAAAAACAATATTATGCTATAATACATACACTGGTTGAGCTCTAGGACCAAGCGGAGAACAACTGCTTGTGTTGAACCTATATGAATATATATACACACACACACATATAGACATATTTTTATATTCTTACTGTAAAGATCCCCCCCCCGGTCCTCATGCCGGTTGTGTCCCCACCCCACTTCTAACTTGAAAACTACGTCCATGTAGGGGAGACGATGCAATATGTCATGATATGAGACAATAGTAGCATTTTTAAATTGAATTTATTGTAGGAAAATTCAATAAACAGTCCAAACTGATACTTAACATGTTTAACATGAGGTGTCTGAACCATAATTGAGAGATTTACATTTCAATGGTGGATACAAAACCCATTGCACACTGGTGCCATCTAGCGGTCAGCGTTTGAATTGCACGAAAAGAAAATACACCAATGTTTGTAATTAAATTCTTCCAGAATTAGATATATGGCTTTTGAATATCGATGTAACATCACAAGAAAAAGAAAATATATCACAATATATTGCCACATCGATATTTTCTTACATCCCTACTGGATAACCTAGCCTTTTAGATAGAGGCACCTCCCTCTACTCCCCCACTTGTCCAGATCCTTTCTTTACCTTTTTCTTTATTCATATTGTTTGTCTAAAAGTTTCATTTTTTTCTCCTATTTTTGTTATGATCTTTTAAAGCAATTTATTTTTATTTTATGTTATCTTGAGAGGCACTATATAAAACTCGTTTTTTCTCCTCCTCTGTTTACATATTTTAGACAAAAGCTGCAGATTTTGCAGCTTCACGCTCGGATCAGAGAGAACGAGCTGCGAGTTAAGCAAGTCCTGCAGAGCCAGAGAGGTTTGTTTGAGGACTCCCTGATCCTGAACATAGAGGTGAGCTTCAGGAAAGAACCAGGATTAGAACTTTAGCCTGTTGGTGCCTGAAGTTACAGAATAAACACTGGTTGTCTTTCAGGAGTCGGCACTCAGAAGACCATGCCGACAGCCGTCAGACAGTTTGTGCTACGGTGAAGATTTTGGTAGAAAATTATTAGTGGCTGAACTTGAAGTCCTCTATCTGAACAAGTTCTTCAACCAAATAACCCAAAAGTACACAGAGGACATCCGAAAACTGGAGGAGAAGGTAAGACTGGTTACATGGAGCTCCGCCCACCTTCAGGAGGAGGAGGAGAACTCTTCATCTTCGTGTCTGACTGTTTTTTTCTTTGTGGACAGATAAAAACAAGAGATCGTTACATCACCAGCCTGAAGAAGAAGTGTCAGAGAGAGTGTGAACAGAACCAGGACAAACGGCAGCGCATCGAGACGCTGGAGAAATACCTCTCCGACATGCCCTCTTTAGAGGAGGTCCAGGTCCAGTTCCAGCAGGTACACACACATACACAAGTGATGTAGCCCCACCCCCTTAGAGCTCATCATCATTCTGAGTTTGAACGACCCACAGGCAGTAAATATGTTCGTGCCTTTGATGGTTTTCATGCAACCACAGTCTAAGTTGGATGATTTTAGATTGCTTCAGGGATCGTACGGGTGCTTGAAATTCTTAAATTCTTCCATTTCAGTGTTTTCAAGTATGGAAAGTGCTTGATTTCTGTATTAAATATGTGGTTGACTGAAAAACCATTTTTAAAATGTATTTTCATGTAGGCTGAACATGAAAATAGTCTCCTACATCTATCTCCTGCATTAGCTTCTTTGTCACATTTGTACTGTGTTGGTTATCCAATTTCTTTAGTTCTTGGTTGTACACAAAGTGTCAAGGGTTTGTTGTTACCTTTGCTGACCTACTTTGACGTTCACCGGTGCCTTCATCAGAGCAGCCACCGGATCTTGCTGGCGTCACTTCCTTTTATCTGTGGGCAGCCGAGGACGATATCGATGGCACCAACCACATAAAAGACGCATACAAGGAAGAAGAAGGCACTATAACGTTCATGGATGTGAAAATAACCGGACAGAAAGATGGAACCCTGACCATGAACGCATACAGAAAACCAACACACACAGACTAATATGTATTATGGACATCAGAACATCCTACCATACATAAAATTTCAGTAATCAGGACGCTTTACCACAGAGCAACCATAGTAGCAGAAGAAGAGGAGTGCAGACAAGAGGACCAACACGTACAAAATGCCCTTCTCATTCAACGTGTTGTCTTTGGGGCGACGGTGGCACAGGAGTTAAGTGCTGGCCTCGCAATCGGAAGGTCGCAGGTTCGAGACCCGCTCAGTCTGTCGCTGTCGTTGTGTCCTTGGGCAAGGCACTTAACCCACATTGCCTGCTGGTGGTGGTCGGAGGGACCGGTGGCGCCAGTGCTCGGCAGCCTCGCCTCTGTCAGTGTGCCCCAGGGCAGCTGTGGCTACAATGTAGCTCATCCCCACCAGTGTGTGAATGTGTGTGTGAATGGGTGAATGACTGGTTGTGTTGTAAAGCGCCTTGGGGGGTTCCAGGACTCTAGAAGGCGCTATATCAAATACAGGCCATTTACCATTTACCATTTGTCTTCATGACCATTTTCAGGACCATTGGGAGATTCTCACTGAAGGCATCAAAACTATGAATGAACACATGTAGAGTTATGTACTCAACCAAAACGGTGAAATAGCTGAAAACATGTTTTATATTCTAGTTTCTTCCCAAAAAAAGCCACCCTTTGCTCTGATTACTGCTTTGCACACTCTTGGCAGTCTCTTGATGAGCTTCAAGAAAATGAAATGGCGGAGGAGTTTAGCACTTGTTGGCTCCTTTGTAAATGGCCGTGGTCCCGAAAATAATGAAAACACATTGAATGAGAAGGTGTGTCCAATGTTTTGGCTTGGTACTGTGAATAATTGGGAAAAGTAAAATTGTGATTGGGGAAAAAATGGGAGGAAAGGTAAAGTGAAAATGAATAAGAAAATAATAACGAGCGGATCCCGGGAAAGGCAGAACTGGTAGAAAGAAAATGCACTGGGGGCCGATCCATTAAGAGCTTTAAAAATGGGAAATTTAACTGGAAGCCAGTGCCGAGATACAAAGATGGGGCTGATAAGTCTCTCTTCTTTGTTACTGTTATGAGTCTTGCTGCAGCTTTTTGCACCAGCTGTAGATGCATCAGAGCACACCAAGGCAGACCAAAATACAAGGATTAGCAATAATCGAGCCTGGAGGACATGAGAACTGGAGGAACGGCTTTCCAGTTATGGAGCCAAAGGCATGGCTTCCCTGTTAAAATGAAAAAAAATTAGATTTAACTAGAGTTTATTACTATTTCAAAGATTAGATTTGAGACAAAGATTAACAAAAGGTTCTCCGCGAGTTTACAGACACGTACCGACAGCGTTCCCAAGTGGCTGGCAAACCGTTTGACTCTCGGTGGACCAAAAGTAATATCTCCTGTCTTATCATTTAACCGGAGGTTACTGTTTGCTATCCAGCATTTTCATGGAGACATGCTTTGATTAGGTTAACTGAGTCTGAGTTTCCCGGGTTCAGAGGGACATACAGACGCGTATCGTCAGCATAGCAATGAAAAAAAAGTTTTCTATAAATAAAGCCAAGTGGAACCATAGACGGTAAACAAAGAGGACCTAAAATTGAGAACATTGAGAAAAATGAAAATATTCTCTTCAGCTCTGTGTCTGTGTTGGTGTGTTCAGCAGGAGGAGTCACGGCAGAAAGCCCAGGATCTGGAGAAAACGGTGTCTCGGCTACAGAAACGCATCGAGGATGAGTGTGCGCTGCTGAGAAAGAAGGACCTCATTATTGACCTGCAGGCCAGGAGGGAGAAGGAGATGATCGCATCTGTTCACAGGTAGCTAGGTGATTAAAGGAGCTAACGTGGCTGTAAGTCCACCCATGACCAACAGCATGTAGAACTGGGAATGAAACAACACGTCTTTCCAAATGGAGTACGAGGACATGCGGGCACTACGGGCCATTTCCACCCGAACCTACTTAGCACAGCTCGACTCGTCTCGGAGCAACCTCCAGCTATTTCCATCAGTAACAGATCCATGTTTGCTGCCAACCTTTAGATACCTGCTTCAATGGGGCTCCAAGTGTTCTGAGCCAGGCCGAAAGCACATCAGTGACAGTCGGTCCCTGGTTGCTCCAGAGTCTCACCCCCGCTGCTCGGGCTCCTAGAATAAAAACATGCTGCAGTAGACCCTGGACTGAGGGTCGATCTATGTCTGATACAAAAACACAACACCACAGTGTTGGACATGGTGATGTTAAACGTTCTGCTCAGTCTCTAGCTTTCAAACTGGACTCTGAAGGTCCATCTCTTGTGTGGAGATGAAGGCCGACTGACGCATTGTAGTTTAAAGTACTGAAGTAAAGCAGCTTGTGTGCTGATGATGTGGTTCTCTTTCTGTTGCCGCAGCCTGCAGGAGAAGGTGCAGCATTGTCTGGATGATGGCGTCAGGCTGCCTGTGCAAGACTTAAAGCGGCTGGAGGTGGAGAACTCTCAACTCCTGCAGCAGCAGGATCACAGCAGCAGGGTTGGTGTTCCACAGCCAAACAAACTGCACAAACACATCCTGTCAGAACATTTAAATCATGTTGTTCACGTGTCCCTGCAGCTGCTGAGGCTTCAGAGAGAAGAGATCGACAGACTGACCTCACGGCTAACGGTAGGGTCCCCTAACTGTACGCTAACACGATAACACCATGACCATCCCTGCAGATGTCATGTCTCTTCTAAACTTCTGAAGATCTGGATCCATTAGCAGCAGATCCTCCATAGATTCCTTCAGAACATCCCCTAGATGCTCGAATGAGATCAAGTTAAGGGCCCTCATTTATCAAACGTTTGTAGGAACTGTCCTAAATTCCTTCCTACAAATGAAATTTAGAATTTTCATACGAACGGCCAACATCCCGATCTATAAAACATGGAGTGGTCTCTCGTAAACACATTCCTCCGCAATCGAGTGATGATAAATCCCACCTGTTCACAGTCCGTTACATACAGAGACACCCTCATGAGGGGAATCCCTGTGTTCTCCCAAAAACATAATGTATTGACAGAGATCAAGGCCCTGGCTGCAGATGTGGAAGAGAACCAAACACTTTGCAGAGGTCGTAAACGCCGTCGGGATGAGAGGTCTTTGTCAGAAATAAAGAAAAACTGTCGAGTAAACCAAAAGACGAGTCATTTACAGGAAGTTGATAAGTAAAAAAAATACATATTTATATCTGGTGTTAGCACTCAGGATTTTTATGGCAGTGAGCACTTACTACACTTGTTACGGTAACACGCCTCCGGCATTACAGGACGTGTGGTTGTTTACCGTCTTGCTGTTAGCGTGCTGTTATACAGTGGTGCATGCAAACATAGACCAGTGGCAGCAGGTGAAGGTTTTTTTGGTTGGGCGCAGTTATGCCGTTTGTTAGACGTTAGACGCTCACCATATATCACCACTAGAGGACGCCAAATTACCAGTCTTAATGTTTGTGTCCACATTTTCTACCTCAACCATGACGCTAAATAAAAGGACTGGAAAAAAGCTAAATACACATTTTGAGAAAAACCCATTGTTGGGTAATTTTTACTTCTCCATAACCCTGGAACCTGAAATGAACACACATCACGAAAGGGAGACATTTTACACTGAATTCCAAATGAGGGGGAGACCACCAATGACACTAACCCTCTCCAGAGCTAGATGCCATGCGACTCCCACTTTCTTCAGAGTTTCCAGTGGCTTTAAGCTTGGTTTATGCTTGACGCGTTAACTTTCCGCTTGGTGATGCGGCTCGCGGATGGAACGCGCTTCACAACTTGCAGCGTTTATGGTTCATGCGGCTTGTCTCTGCGGTGAGCCAATATTCTCCCAAACTGTAGGGGGCAGCATGGAGCTCTACGGCATGCATCCAACACTACACCGTAGTAGAAGTAGAAATTACTGTTTACAACATGGCATTTCAGCATTTTTAACAGCGTCCTCGTCTTTTCCGACAGTGCGAGCTATTTCTCTCCAAGAATTATTAACAACATGTTGATCACGGTGATCTCTGAGAGCTGAATCATACAAACGTCTGTATTTACGAACCTCTGCCATACTGGTTCTTGCCAGTCCGCCATGTTTTTCCGCGTCCGACCGTCTGCGTGGTTAGAAAATTTCCAAAGGTGCGCGTTGCGGAAATTCTGGGCCGTGCGGAGGCGTGGTTGTTAAAATGAAGCAAAATGACGCAACTTTTCCGCGCGGAGCCGTGCGGACCTCGCGGACGCGTCAAGCATAAACCAACCTTTAATCAGCAAAGGATGGAGAAGGCGGGGCCTTCTCGGGTTACAGAGGTACAGAGACCCATCTCCTAGGGTTACCACATTCCAGAGATTCATGACCTCAGGCATTACAAATTTCACATGAGCTCGTCACCCCACACAAAGAAAGATTCTGCAGACCAACCAACATGAACATTTAATAAAAATACTTAACACGCATAGTATCAACAAAGCAACATGATCCTATCCACAGAAGCAGCCATTTAAATTCAAGTGAAGTCCCATTAAATTATCACACACTGGTGAAATTCATCTCTGCATGTGACCCATCCCCGTGGGGAGCGGTGAACTGCAGCAGTGGCCGCTCCGGGGAACTATCTGGTGGTTTAATCCCCCAATCAAACCTCTTAAAGCTGAGTGGCAAGCAGGGAGGTGGGAGAAAGTTACAGAAAGTCAACCATCACCTCAGCCCTCCACCAGTCAGGGCTGTATGGCAGAGTGGCCCGTCTGAAGCCTCTCCTCAGTGCAAGACACATAAAAGCCTTCATGGAGTTTGCTAAAAAATACCTGAAGGACCCTGAGATGGTAGGAAATAATATTCTCTGATCTGATGAGACCAAGTTAAAACTTTTGGGCCTTTATTCTAAGCGGTATGTGTGGAGAAAACCAGACCATGCTCATCACTTGTACAATACAGTCCCCACAGTGAAGTATGGCAGTGGCAGTATCATGCTGTGGGGACGTTTTTCAGCTGCAAAGACAGGACGACTGGTTGCAATCGAGGGAACGATGAATGCAGCTAAGTGCAGGGATGTCCTGGACAAGGACCTTCTCCAAAGGGTCTGGACACTTATTAGGACCGTGTGGTATTTCATTTATTCCTTTTTAATAAATCTGCAGACGTTTCTAAAATTCTATCAGTATGGGGTGCTGTGTGTACATTAATGGGGAAAAATTAATTTAATTGATTTTAGCAAATGGCTGCTGCGTGACAAAGAGTAAAGATTGACAGGGGTCTGAATACCTTCTGTACCCACTGTAGTTCTGAACAACTCATTAAAGGAAGTAAAACACCATGACTGACTCGTTATTCGCTTCACACACACTGCTGACAGATGACTGAACAAAAGGGCCGCTTCTTGTGAGAACAATGTGTAGTTTATGTGGTAGAGAAGCTCCAAAATACCAGCAGGAGGTCGGAATCGGCTCACATTTAGCATAGTTGGGGTGACTGGTGAAACGGAACAATTAAAATTCTGCCATTTTCTCACCATCGCTGAGCACTAACTTACACTAGCAGTAACAGATCTGACACAATCCGCATGTTCCAGTTACACAAAAATGATTCATTCTTTAGTAATGGTTTGTTTTTTAAATGGTATCAGATGTTCAAGCCAAAACCGGTGCAACTCTGCTTCATAGCTGCCTTTCAAAACATCATCTGGAAGAAAGATGAAAACAATGAATAACTAAAGGATTACAAACATTTTTAATCCTTTGAAACAGAGTAAAAGCGTGCTGGCACCGCTCTCGTCTGGAGTGAGAGTCTCAGAAGTGGACCGGCTGCTGAAGGAGATGTCCCTGTGTCTGCTGGACCTCCAGGGTCTCTGCAGCATCCTGTCTCAGAGAGCTCAGGGAAAGCAGCCCAGCCTCTCTCTGCTTCTCGGCATAGAGTGTACGTTCACACACACACACACACACACACACACACACACACACACACACACACACACACACACACACACACACACACCGTGTGTGAATCCCAACTGCTCACGTATTTAACCCTCTGGATGCAGGCGTAGCAGATTAGCAACGTATCCGCGGGTCCTTAAAAAGTCTTAAATTTGCTTTTCTAAATTTAAGGCCTTAAAAATCCTTAAAAATGACAAATAATCCTTAAATACAGTTTCCAAAGGTCTTAAATTACCAAAGACCCAATAAACAAGATTCTTTTGTTTTCCTGAATTTCTAGTGAGTGTTCAGCATTTTTTGTGTGTGATGTTGGCGTAAGCGGAACCGTACACATTCAGTTGGTTGTGAAAGGGGGCTATTTTTAGATGAGCGCATTAGCTGGTTAAGCTAGTGGGAGCTTGCGCCATGGGGAAGTGCAATTTTAATAGTAACTGGATGGCTAATCCCACGTTTGCGACGTGGCTAGCACCGGTTCCAGGCAACAGCTGGAAATTATAGCTTAAATTTAATTTTAAAAGATAGCTTAAATTTGGTCAAAGTGGCCTTAAAAAAGGTCTCAAAAAGTCTTAAATTTTGCTCCCTTAAACTCGCAGATACCCTGCATGACCTACCTGTGATAACGCCTTTGTGTTGTCTCTGTCCAGCGTTCGGCGTTTCAGCAGACCACAGCGAGTGTAAAGCAGGCGAGGAAGATGAAGAGGAGCTGAGCTTTAAGCTGCTTGAAGTCAACCGGTTGAGAAGAGACATCGATGAGCTGAGGAGAAACATCTCAGAGCGCTGTGCTCAGCATAGGACTGAAAGTTGTCCCACAGGGACACCCTGAGCCTTCTGAAGCAAGGTGTCAGCTTTTATTTGAACCTACTTAAATGAACATTTTTCCTGTCTTCAGACTTCTACGTGTGCATAACCCGTCCCTGAACTCTTAAATGTGCTGGGAAGCAGTTTGTCAGCTGAAACTAACTTTCATCATTCTTTTATTCAGAGATCTACCAAAACAAATACAGAGCGGCTCTTTGTAGTCGTGTTTATTAACATTCATTTTATTCATTTAGCTTGAAAATGAGAATTCTTGCTCTGTATTGAAAAACTCAAATGTAACAATCACCATTTTTAGTCTATTTAAATTTTAATAGTTTTATTTTTGATGGTATCTTAGTGTTCAGTAATAAACTACTTCTATCATTTTACCCTGGCAGACTTAAAGGATTATGCAGCTTTTGACAGTAATAAGTCCACTTTTATTGTGGACCCATCTAATTCACCAAGCCCTCACATCTGGGTCTGAATCTGCACTCCCAACCAGACAATCTCCCTGTAATGGTGCTGGCCTACATGTTCATAAGGAATTATGCATCGTTTTAAGGGAAAACACACCCATGCTTATTTACAGTTAAACTGGAAAATTAGTAAATGTTGCCAAAGTCCATTTATGGGTTAGGGTTCAGTTCAGACTGAGAGACCATCTAAAGCAGGGGTTGGGAACCCTGGTCCATCGAGGGCCGCTATGCATATTTTAGGCCCTGTCCACACGTAGCCGGGGATCTGCCAAAACGTAGATATTCTTCTACATTTTGGCCTGTCATCCACACGAAAACGGAGTTTTTTCACACGAAAACGGATCTTTTTAAAAACTCCGGCCAAAGTGAAGATCAGCGTTTTCTCCGTTTTGGGTGTCTGCGTGTGGACAGACAAAACCGGAGTTTTAAGGTCCACAACGTCACTTTCCGCGACAAAAAAATGCTGACATCACGTGTGCGACCTGTGTTTACACTAGCCGACAGCATGGATGCCCTCAGAGCTGCGCTCGCTTTATCAATTGTCCAAGCGCTCTTTGCTTGTTTGTTTTTGCAAGCGGAATTACTGCTCCTTGCGGAAGACCACAGACGAAGGACGAGGTTAAGAACGGGGGAAGTACTGCCACCTACAGGTCTGGCATGTCCTTAACAACGCATTTATCCGGGTACGTGTGGACAGTTTCTTTTTAAAACCAGGTGGTGTGGATGCAAGTTTTTGGAGGGGCGGATATTCGTTTAAAAAAAAACCCGGCTACGTGTGGACTAGGCCTTAGTTTCAACCCTGCATCATCACACCTGATTTCAATCAGCAAGTGATTAACAGGCTTTAGCAGAGCCTGATGAGCTGCAGAACAGGTGAATCAACCACTGTATCAGAAGTGTTGAAGCAAAGACATGCAGGATACCGGCCCTCGAGGACCATGGTTCCCCACCCCTGATCTAAAGGCTCAGGAACCCTCTGCAGGTGTTCTGGGTTCATCAGCTGATGAGAGTGTGACACTTTGAGTCAAGAATAGTGAACCTTTCACAATTTTCTAATTGTCTTGAGATGCTGAATGTGGGGTTTTCATCAGCTGTAAGCCATATTCATCACAGTTATAACAAATAAAGGCTTTGCATGGAATGAGTCTGTCTCGTGGATTTGTTTCCGCTTACCTGTTGTTGCACCATATTCAAATTTTTCCACTTTAACCAGGAAAAAAAATATTAGTGCTGCTTCCATAAAAAGGGACAAGTGTGTCATGAAGAGTGTGTGTCTACCCGAGGAATCAGTGGACAGTTTTGTTCTGGTTGAAGCTGAGAGTCTGATAAAGCTTTATCCTCAGTGAGACCCACCACATGTGTCCTGGACCCCATGGATGTCACTAAGATTGAAATATAGGGGGGGCTTAGCCCCAGGAGCTTGACCTTGAACATTTTTTTCACACCCTACAAAAACTTTGTCAATTAATTCATTATCTGAAGAACATTTAACAAAACCTATTATTTTATCACTTTCTTTTCCTTTCCTACCTTTGTGCATTTCCTCTCTTCTTTTTATAAAAAATAACACTTAATCAATTCATTAGTGGGATCTATGTTGAAGAAAGATTTTATATAAGTCCATTAAAAATGAGGTATGTTATATTTCCAAATAAAGCTATTCATTTCATTCTACTGCACTTAACAGGGGGAAATGTTGCAGTCATTTGTTTAATTTGTTTAATTACAACTTGCTTAATTATAAATGTTACTGAAATATGACAAAGAACAAATGAATAATTGTCAAACTTTTATTCTGTCAAATGAGTGTGCAGTTGACAGTTTTAATATATGAATAACACTGATATGATATGGAATAAAGGAGTATGTAATTAACAATTACAAGACAAAATAACAGTATATATAAAAATTAGGGCTGGGACTTGATTACAATTTTTAATCTAATTAATTAGAGGCTTTGTAATTAATTAATCTAAATTAATCGCATTTTAATCGTTCAGGAAAATGTGCTCTCAAAGCAAAACTTAATTAAAATTATGAGACAGAGAATTAAACATTAGACATAGTTATTACTGTAAAACTAAAGCTTTTAATAAAAAAATGCATTTTAATTAATCAAATGTCACTGTGTGATATGAAACAAGACCCAAATCAACTAAAATTCATAATTACAAATAGAAAATGCCTGCAAAGGGTTCCCGAGCCTTTAAATAGTCTCTCTGTCTAGTTGAATGACTGAAATAAATTTGACTTTGCAACAGATTCTAATTTTTCCAGTTTCACTTATTTGTATAAATGGGAGTTTTTATTAGCATTTCTACTCATAATGTAGTAAAATCACATAAATAATAATCCTTCAAAATGACAGTAGAACAGGCACAAATATGATCTAGGACTTAAATGTACTAACTTTTAACACCAGAGCAGGCATGGCATATTCTGAGAATGATCAGGAACACTAACTGGTTCCAGTTGGATGACTGGAGGTTGATGGGAAGATAAAAGATCATGGCGAGGAAATAATGATGTGACGAACAGGTGAGCGGACCTTCCTTAAATGGGAAGTTTTGATGTCACGTTAAGAAGGGGATGCTGCAGACCCGCAGATTCACGCCTGCAGCAGCAAATCTGGTGTGATCTCCAGCCTGATCACAACTTTCTCGTTCCTCGCTGCCCCTGATGCACTAAAGCATCCGCCCCTTAGCTGATGACAGCTTCAAAACACCTCGCTGCTTAATGATAGTAATGCATGTGATGTTTAGACAGTGACTCGTCTCAGAAACATAATACCCCGACAGCATTGTTTAGAAAATCATCAGAAAAGTTTCAGAGTGTTTCTGTTTTAACTTAAACTTCTGTTTTCAACTTTGACACATTGTTTGTGATTGTTTACAGGGTAGTGAGAACACGGAGCGTTCTCCCAGCGGCAGCCAGGTGCCTCTCGTTTGTCTGAGTACTTTCATAAACTACTGTTAGGGCACAGAATTATTCTGTCTGGTGCTTTCAGCGCTGCACAGATGTTAGGTAAATGTTAAAAATATAGCTTACCGCAACTTTTGTAAAGTTTCCGGTGACATCGGGCAGCCGCAGCAGAGAAGATCTCTGAAAAATGTCCGCGACACGGACTCCGTTGTTGTCTGGACGTTTGTTTTTTTCAAGTTAAGAAAAGAGGCGGACGGGTTTCCTAAATCCTACATCAGTCCAAGCAAGGCAACTTCTTTCTGTTTTTATTCCGTTAGTAGCCATTAGCACTGTGCATTGTTGTGTGCGTCAGTGATATTCTGTCTACGAGGAAGTCGTGCAATGACAAAGGTTCCGTCGTGCTCGAAATGCAAGATGCGATTAAATGCGTGAAATTTTTTAACGTGTCGTTTTTTTCTAATTAATCATAATAACGCGTTAAAGTCCCAGCCCTAAAAAAACTCAAAATGATGGGCTGAAGCCCCCCTAAAATGGACCTAACGACGTCAGCGCTGGACCCTATTCCCACTAGGTTTTTTAAAAAAATTTTATGATTCTTTTAGAGATGAGATTTTACCTTCGATGGATTGCTCCCTTCAGACAGGGGTCTTTCCTGCCACTTTTAAACGAGCGGTGATGAGACCGCTGTTGAAGAAGAGCAATTTAGATTTAGATTTTAATGATTTAAACAAATTCCAACCGGTATCCAACTTGCCATTTGCAACGCCTGCCTCCAGAGGGTTAAGCAAAATTTTAGAAAAGCTTGTTTTAATTCAACTTAGTGATTTTATCAACACTCATAATGTCCTAGAGAAATTTCAGTCTGGTTTTAGGGTGAACCACAGCACCAAGATGGCCCTTCTGAAGATTTTGAATGATTTAAGTGTAAATTATGATAAACGGAGGGTGACTGTGTTGGTTCTACTCAATCTAAGTGCTGCCTTCGGTACAGTAGACCTCACTATTCTTTTAACTCGTTTGAAACAGATCGGACTCTCTGGTACTGTTCATAGATGGTTAACTTCCTACCTCACAGACAAGACTTTTATGGTAAGTTTGGATACCTGTTCCTCTGGGGGCCACAGCATCTCATGTGGTGTGTTCCAGTGTTCAATTTTAGGTCCAGTGCTTTTTAACATTTATGTGCTATATAATAAATACCATGATTCCTTCAATGAAAATTTCAATGAGAAATCTTGGACACCATTGATTGTCCTAGATATCAAAAGAGGCAAAGATTTCAATGAGATTTGAACTCAGATCGCTGACCATTATACCATGAAACCCTTCAAGCTTCAGTGCATAGTGGAAAGAATACTAAATATGACTGGATTGCAATGACTAGGAGGCATGAGAATGCAACACACATTGGTAGATATTGAAAGAAAAGTTAAGATTTTACTGAGTCTGAGCAGATAACGTATAAGATCCAACTGCGCCTTTTGATCAATGTCCAGGTACAGTTCCTTCATATGTAGATGAGCTTTTTGATCATTTCCCACCATCACAGACTCGGAGGCAATCAATTGAAAAACTCAACTGACAAACGTTTGTTACCAGTGCCAAGTGTGGAAAGCTGTTGGATCCAGTATAGTCACTTGGCATTTTTGGGTGAATGAATAGTTTTGTCAGCTGGAATAGCTCAGTTGGGAGAGCGTTAGACTGAAGATCTAAAGGTCCCTGGTTCAATCCTGGGTTTCAGCAAAGTCTATGAGTGGGAGAAACACTTTGAATTGGTTTGCATATTGAAAAAAGACAATTTCTCATTTCATCATTTCAAATCAAGTAATAAATTTCATGATTCCTTCAATGAAAATTTCAAAGAGTAATCATGTACACCATTGATTGTCCTAGATATCAAAACAGGCAAAGGTTTCACTGAGATTTGAACTCAGATCGCTGGATTCAAAGTCCAGAGTGCTGACCATTACACCATGAAACCCTAGAACTTTGAAAGTATAGTGGAAAGAATACTAAATATGACTGGACTGCAATGTGCTTGT
Organism: Nothobranchius furzeri; assembly: GCF_043380555.1. Classification (NCBI taxonomy): domain Eukaryota; kingdom Metazoa; phylum Chordata; class Actinopteri; order Cyprinodontiformes; family Nothobranchiidae; genus Nothobranchius; species Nothobranchius furzeri. The sequence continues at coordinate 27,476,099 of NC_091742.1, forward strand.
TCATAGATCCATAAATTGAGGACTTGGAACCATTCCCGCAGCAATCCCACAATGGTCAAACTATCAATCAGTGAAATACTAGCAACCATTTGCAAAGGGCAAAATTCTTGTGTAGAGCACCATCACTTGCATTAAACAAAGTGGATATTTGCAAGATTGGAAGTTTGATTTGTGGATGTCAGCATCCGTTCTCATTCGATACAGTATTACGAAGAGCATAATAAGACCCTTGGTTCCATCTCCAAAATCAATTAATGCATTGCAAGAGGCAATCAATAATGTCCTAAGACATTTTTCAGAAACAAATGAAAAAACTTTCAAAGATTTGCAGAAAATATGAAATACTTAATGATTATAAATTTCCTCACCAATTGTCTTCTTGTGACAGAACACTTGAGAAGCATTTAACCAATTTGGTTCCACTGAGACTTGAACTCAGATCGCTGGATTCAGAGTCCAGAGTGCTAACCATTACACCATGGAACCGAAGACCCGCTGTACTTTAACCTTTTTGACACGATTCTCACAATGATTTTATTTGTGAGAAAACCAAAGATTTGTGGCAACACAGTATATAATTGTTAGAGCATAGCTTGTATTGAATGACATGCAACAGAATCGGTTTTTCCATGACTGTAGGAGGCATGAGAATGCAGCACACATTGGTAGATATTGAAATAAAAGTCAAGATTTTACTGAGTCTGAGCAGATAACGTATAAGATCCAACTGCGCCTTTTGATCAATGTCCAGGTACAGTTCCTTCATATGTAGATGAGCTTTTTGATCATTTCCCACCATCACAGACTTGGAGGCAATCAATTGAAAAACTCAACTGACAAACGTTTGTTACCTGTGCCAAGTGTGGAATGCTGTTGGATCCAGTAAAGTCACTTGGCATTTTTGGGTGAATGATTAGTTTTGTCAGCTGGGATAGCTCAGTTGGGAGAGCGTTAGACTGAAGATCTAAAGGTCCCTGGTTCAATCCCGGGGTTTCAGCAAAGTCAATGGGTGGGAGAAACACTTTGGATTGGTTACAGTTTTGAAAAAAGACAATTTCTCATTTCAAATCAAGTAATACATTTCATGATTCCTTCAATGAAAATTTCAAAGAGAAATCTTGGACATCATTGATTGTCCTAGATATCAAAACAGGCAAAGGTTTCACTGAGATTTGAACTCAGATCGCTGGATTCAAAGTCCAGAGTACTGACCATTACACCATGAAACCCTAGAACTTTGAAAGTATAGTGGAAAGAATACTAAATATGACTGGACTGCAATGTGCTTGTTCATAGATCCATAAATTGAGGACTTGGAACCATTCCCGCAGCAATCCCACAATGGTCAAAATATCAATCAGTGAAATACTAGCAACCATTTGCAAAGGGCAAAATTCTTGTGTAGAGACCATCACTTGCATTAAACAAAGTGGATATTTGCAAGACCGGAAGTTTGATTTGTGAATGTCAGCATCCGTTCTCATTCGATACAGTATTACGAAGAGCATAATAAGACCCTTGGTTCCATCTCCAAAATCAATTAATGCATTGCAAGAGGCAATCTATAATGTCCTAAGACATTTTTCAGAAACAAATGAAAAAACTTTCAAAGATTTGCAGAAAATATCTAATACTTAATGATTATAAATTTCCTCACCAATTGTCTTCTTGTGACAGAACACTTGAGAAGCATTTAACCAATTTGGTTCCACTGAGACTTGAACTCAGATCGCTGGATTCAGAGTCCAGAGTGCTAACCATTACACCATGGACCCGATGACACGCTGTATTTTAACCTTTTTGTCACGATTCTCACAATGATTTTATTTGTGAGAAACCAAAGATTTGTGGCAACTTGGTATATAATTGTTAGAGCATAGCTTGTATTGAATGACATGCAACAGAATCGGTTTTTCCATGACTGTAGGAGGCATGAGAATGCAACACACATTGGCAGATATTGAAAGAAAAGTTAAGATTTTACTGAGTCTGAGCAGATAACGTATAAGATCCAACTTCGCCTTTTGATCAATGTCCAGGTACAGTTCCTTCATATGTAGATGAGCTTTTTGATCATTTCCCACCATCACAGACTTGGAGGCAATCAATTGAGAAACTCAACTAAGTGTGGAATGCTGTTGGATCCAATATAGTCACTTGGCATTTTTGGGTGAATGAATAGTTTTGTCAGCTGGAATAGCTCAGTTGGGAGAGCGTTAGACTTTAGATCTAAAGGTCCCTGGTTAAATCCCGGGTTTCAGCAAAGTCAATGGGTGGGAGAAACACTTTGGATTGGTTACAGTTTTGAAAAAAGACAATTTCTCATTTCATCATTTCAAATCAAGTAATACATTTCATGATTCCTTCAATGAAAATTTCAAAGAGAAATCTTGGACATCATTGATTGTCCTAGATATCAAAACAGGCAAAGGTTTCACTGAGATTTGAACTCAGATCGCTGGATTCAAAGTCCAGAGTGCTGACCATTACACCATGAAACCCTAGAACTTTGAGAGTATAGTGGAAAGAATACTAAATATGACTGGACTGCAATGTGCTTGTTCATAGATCCATAAATTGAGGACTTGGAACCATTCCCGCAGCAATCCCACAATGGTCAAAATATCAATCAGTGAAATACTAGCAACCATTTGCAAAGGGCAAAATTCTTGTGTAGAGACCATCACTTGCATTAAACAAAGTGGATATTTGCAAGACTGGAAGTTTGATTTGTGAATGTCAGCATCCGTTCTCATTCGATACAGTATTACGAAGAGCATAATAAGACCCTTGGTTCCATCTCCAAAATCAATTAATGCATTGCAAGAGGCAATCTATAATGTCCTAAGACATTTTTCAGAAACAAATGAAAAAACTTTCAAAGATTTGCAGAAAATATGAAATACTTAATGATTATAAATTTCCTCACCAATTGTCTTCTTGTGACAGAACACTTGAGAAGCATTTAACCAATTTGGTTCCACTGAGACTTGAACTCAGATCACTGGATTCAGAGTCCATAGTGCTAACCATTACACCATGGAACCGATGACACGCTGTATTTTAACCTTTTTGTCACGATTCTCACAATGATTTTATTTGTGAGAAACCAAAGATTTGTGGCAACACGGTATATAATTGTTAGAGCATAGCTTGTATTGAATGACATGCAACAGAATCGGTTTTTCCATGACTGTAGGAGGCATGAGAATACAACACACATTGGTAGATATTGAAAGAAAAGTTAAGATTTTACTGAGTCTGAGCAGATAACGTATAAGATCCAACTTCGCCTTTTGATCAATGTCCAGGTACAGTTCCTTCATATGTAGATGAGCTTTTTGATCATTTCCCACCATCACAGACTTGGAGGCAATCAATTGAAAAACTCAACTAAGTGTGGAATGCTGTTGGATCCAATATAGTCACTTGGCATTTTTGGGTGAATGAACAGTTTTGTCAGCTGGAATAGCTCAGTTGGGAGAGCGTTAGACTGAAGATCTAAAGGTCCCTGGTTCAATCCCGGGTTTCAGCAAAGTCTATGGGTGGGCAAAACACTTTGGATTGGTTACAGTTTTGAAAAAAGACAATTTCTCATTTCATCATTTCAAATCAAGTAATACATTTCATGATTCCTTCAATGAAAATTTCAAAGAGAAATCTTGGACACCATTGATTGTCCTAGATATCAAAACAGGCAAAGGTTTCACTGAGATTTGAACTCAGATCGCTGGATTCAAAGTCCAGAGTGCTGACCATTACACCATGAAACCCTAGAACTTTGAGAGTATAGTGGAAATAATACTAAATATGACTGGACTGCAATGTGCTTGTTCATAGATCCATAAATTGAGGACTTGGAACCATTCCCGCAGCAATCCCACAATGGTCAAAATATCAATCAGTGAAATACTAGCAACCATTTGCAAAGGGCAAACTTCTTGTGTAGAGACCATCACTTGCATTAAACAAAGTGGATATTTGCAAGACTGGAATTTTGATTTGTGAATGTCAGCATCCGTTCTCATTCGATACAGTATTACGAAGAGCATAATAAGACCCTTGGTTCCATCTCCAAAATCAATTAATGCATTGCAAGAGGCAATCTATAATGTCCTAAGACATTTTTCAGAAACAAATGAAAAAACTTTCAAAGATTTGCAGAAAATATGAAATACTTAATGATTATAAATTTCCTCACCAATTGTCTTCTTGTGACAGAACACTTGAGAACCATTTAACCAATTTGGTTCCACTGAGACTTGAACTCAGATCGCAGGATTCAGAGTCCAGAGTGCTAACCATTACACCATGGAACCGATGGCACACTGTATTTTAACCTTTTTGTCACGATTCTCACAATGATTTTATTTGTGAGAAACCAAAGATTTGTGGCAACATGGTATATAATTGTTAGAGCATAGCTTGTATTGAATGACATGCAACAGAATCGGTTTTTCCATGACTGTAGGAGGCATGAGAATGCAACACACATTGGCAGATATTGAAAGAAAAGTTAAGATTTTACTGAGTCTGAGCAGATAACGTATAAGATCCAACTTCGCCTTTTGATCAATGTCCAGGTACAGTTCCTTCATATGTAGATGAGCTTTTTGATCATTTCCCACCATCACAGACTTGGAGGCAATCAATTGAAAAACTCAACTAAGTGTGGAATGCTGTTGAATCCAATATAGTCACTTGGCATTTTTGGGTGAATGAATAGTTTTGTCAGCTGGAATAGCTCAGTTGGGAGAGCGTTAGACTGAAGATCTAAAGGTCCCTGGTTCAATCCCGGGTTTCAGCAAAGTCAATGGGTGGGAGAAACATTTTGGATTGTTTACAGCTTTGAAAAAAGACAATTTCTCATTTCATCATTTCAAATCAAGTAATACATTTCATGATTCCTTCAATGAAAATTTCAAAGAGAAATCTTGGACACCATTGATTGTCCTAGATATCAAAACAGGCAAATGTTTCACTGAGATTTGAACTCAGATCGCTGGATTCAAAGTCCAGAGTGGTGACCATTACACCATGAAACCCTAGAACTTTGAGAGTATAGTGGAAAGAATACTAAATATGACTGGACTGCAATGTGCTTGTTCATAGATCCATAAATTGAGGACTTGGAACCATTCCTGCAGCAATCCCACAATGGTCAAAATATCAATCAGTGAAATACTAGCAACCATTTGCAAAGGGCAAAATTCTTGTGTAGAGACCATCACTTGCATTAAACAAAGTGGATATTTGCAAGATTGGAAGTTTGATTTGTGAATGTCAGCATCCGTTCTCATTCGATACAGTATTACGAAGAGCATAATAAGACCCTTGGTTCCATCTCCAAAATCAATTAATGCATTGCAAGAGGCAATCAATAATGTCCTAAGACATTTTTCAGAAACAAATAAAAAAACTTTCAAAGATTTGCTGAGAATATGAAATACTTAATGATTATAAATTTCCTCACCAATTGTCGTCTTGTGACAGAACACTTGAGAAGCATTTAACCAATTTGGTTCCACTGAGACTTGAACTCAGATCACTGGATTCAGAGTCCAGAGTGATAACCATTACACCATGGAACCGAAGACCCGCTGTATTTTAACCTTTTTGTCACGATTCTCACGATGATTTTATTTGTGAGAAAACCAAAGATTTGTGGCAACACGGTATATAATTGTTAGAGCATAGCTTGTATTGAATGACATGCAACAGAATCGGTTTTTCCATGACTGTAGGAGGCATGAGAATGCAACACACATTGGCAGATATTGAAAGAAAAGTTAAGATTTTACTGAGTCTGAGCAGATAACGTATAAGATCCAACTGCGCCTTTTGATCAATGTCCAGGTACAGTTCCTTCATATGTAGATGAGATTTTTGATCATTTCCCACCATCACAGACTTGGAGGCAATCAATTGAAAAACTCAACTGACAAATGTTTGTTACCAGTGCCAAGTGTGGAATGCTGTTGGATCCAATATAGTCATTTGGCATTTTTGGGTGAATGAAAAGTTTTGTCAGCTGGAATAGCTCAGTTGGGAGAGCGTTAGACTGAAGATCTAAAGGTCCCTGGTTAAATCCCGGGTTTCAGCAAAGTCTATGAGTGGGAGAAACACTTTGAATTGGTTAGCATATTGAAAAAAGACAATTTCTCATTTCATCATTTCAAATCAAGTAATAAATTTCATGATTCCTTCAATGAAAATTTCAAAGAGTAATCATGTACACCATTGATTGTCCTAGATATCAAAACAGGCAAAGGTTTCACTGAGATTTGAACTCAGATCGCTGGATTCAAAGTCCAGAGTGCTGACCATTACACCATGAAACCCTAGAACTTTGAAAGTATAGTGGAAAGAATACTAAATATGACTGGACTGCAATGTGCTTGTTCATAGATCCATAAATTGAGGACTTGGAACCATTCCCGCAGCAATCCCACAATGGTCAAACTATCAATCAGTGAAATACTAGCAACCATTTGCAAAGGGCAAAATTCTTGTGTAGAGCACCATCACTTGCATTAAACAAAGTGGATATTTGCAAGATTGGAAGTTTGATTTGTGGATGTCAGCATCCGTTCTCATTCGATACAGTATTACGAAGAGCATAATAAGACCCTTGGTTCCATCTCCAAAATCAATTAATGCATTGCAAGAGGCAATAAATAATGTCCTAAGACATTTTTCAGAAACAAATGAAAAAACTTTCAAAGATTTGCAGAAAATATGAAATACTTAATGATTATAAATTTCCTCACCAATTGTCTTCTTGTGACAGAACACTTGAGAAGCATTTAACCAATTTGGTTCCACTGAGACTTGAACTCAGATCGCTGGATTCAGAGTCCAGAGTGCTAACCATTACACCATGGAACCGAAGACCCGCTGTACTTTAACCTTTTTGACACGATTCTCACAATGATTTTATTTGTGAGAAAACCAAAGATTTGTGGCAACACAGTATATAATTGTTAGAGCATAGCTTGTATTGAATGACATGCAACAGAATCGGTTTTTCCATGACTGTAGGAGGCATGAGAATGCAGCACACATTGGTAGATATTGAAATAAAAGTCAAGATTTTACTGAGTCTGAGCAGATAACGTATAAGATCCAACTGCGCCTTTTGATCAATGTCCAGGTACAGTTCCTTCATATGTAGATGAGCTTTTTGATCATTTCCCACCATCACAGATTTGGGGGCAATCAATTGAAAAACTCAACTGACAAACGTTTGTTACCAGTGCCAAGTGTGGAATGCTGTTGGATCCAATATAGTCACTTGGTATTTTTGGGTGAATGATTAGTTTTGTCAGCTGGTATAGCTCAGTTGGGAGAGCGTTAGACTGAAGATCTAAAGGTCCCTGGTTCAATCCCGGGTTTCAGCAAAGTCAATGGGTGGGAGAAACACTTTGGATTGGTTACAGTTTTGAAAAAAGACAATTTCTCATTTCAAATCAAGTAATACATTTCATGATTCCTTCAATGAAAATTTCAAAGAGAAATCTTGGACATCATTGATTGTCCTAGATATCAAAACAGGCAAAGGTTTCACTGAGATTTGAACTCAGATCGCTGGATTCAAAGTCCAGAGTACTGACCATTACACCATGAAACCCTATAACTTTGAGAGTATAGTGGAAAGAATACTAAATATGACTGGACTGCAATGTGCTTGTTCATAGATCCATAAATTGAGGACTTGGAACCATTCCCGCAGCAATCCCACAATGGTCAAAATATCAATCAGTGAAATACTAGCAACCATTTGCAAAGGGCAAAATTCTTGTGTAGAGACCATCACTTGCATTAAACAAAGTGGATATTTGTTAGACTGGAAGTTTGATTTGTGAATGTCAGCATCCGTTCTCATTCGATACAGTATTACGAAGAGCATAATAAGACCCTTGGTTCCATCTCCAAAATCAATTAATGCATTGCAAGAGGCAATCTATAATGTCCTAAGACATTTTTCAGAAACAAATGAAAAAACTTTCAAAGATTTGCAGAAAATATGAAATACTTAATGATTATAAATTTCCTCACCAATTGTCTTCTTGTGACAGAACACTTGAGAAGCATTTAACCAATTTGGTTCCACTGAGACTTGAACTCAGATCGCTGGATTCAGAGTCCAGAGTGCTAACTATTACACCATGGAACCGATGACACGCTGTATTTTAACCTTTTTGTCACGATTCTCACAATGATTTTATTTGTGAGAAACCAAATATTTGTGGCAACATGGTATATAATTGTTAGAGCATAGCTTGTATTGAATGACATGCAACAGAATCGGTTTTTCCATGACTGTAGGAGGCATGAGAATGCAACACACATTGGCAGATATTGAAAGAAAAGTTAAGATTTTAATGAGTCTGAGCAGATAACGTATAAGATCCAACTTCGCCTTTTGATCAATGTCCAGGTACAGTTCCTTCATATGTAGATGAGCTTTTTGATCATTTCCCACCATCACAGACTTGGAGGCAATCAATTGAGAAACTCAACTAAGTATGGAATGCTGTTGGATCCAATATAGTCACTTGGCATTTTTGGGTAAATGAATAGTTTTGTCAGCTGGAATAGCTCAGTTGGGAGAGCGTTAGACTTTAGATCTAAAGGTCCCTGGTTAAATCCCGGGTTTCAGCAAAGTCAATGGGTGGGAGAAACACTTTGGATTGGTTACAGCTTTTAAAAAAGACAATTTCTCATTTCATCATTTCAAATTAAGTAATACATTTCATGATTCCTTCAATGAAAATTTCAAAGAGAAATCTTGAACACCATTGATTGTCCTAGATATCAAAACAGGCAAAGGTTTCACTGAGATTTGAACTCAGATCGCTGGATTCAAAGTCCAGAGTGCTGACCTTTACACCATGAAACCCTAGAACTTTGAGAGTATAGTGGAAAGAATACTAAATATGACTGGACTGCAATGTGCTTCTTCATAGATCCATAAATTGAGGACTTGGAACCATTCCCGCAGCAATCCCACAATGGTCAAAATATCAATCAGTGAAATACTAGCAACCATTTGCAAAGGGTAAATTCTTGTGTAGAGACCATCACTTGCATTAAACAAAGTGGATATTTGCAAGACTGGAAGTTTGATTTGTGAATGTCAGCATCCGTTCTCATTCGATACAGTATTACGAAGAGCATAATAAGACCCTTGGTTCCATCTCCAAAATCAATTAATGCATTGCAAGAGGCAATCTATATTGTCCTAAGACATTTTTCAGAAACAAATAAAAAAACTTTCAAAGATTTGCAGAAAATATTCAATTCTTAATGATTATAAAATTCCTCACCAATTGTCTTCTTGTGACAGAACACTTGAGTAGCATTTAACCAATTTGGTTCCACTAAGACTTGAACTCAAATCGCTGGATTCAGAGTCCAGAGTGCTAACCATTACACCATGGAACCGATGACCCGCTGTATTTAAACCTTTTTGTCGCGATTCTCACAATGATTTTATTTGTGAGAAACCAAAGATTTGTGGCAACACGGTATATAATTGTTAGAGCATAGCTTGTATTGAATGACATGCAACAGAATCGGTTTTTCCATGACTCTAGGAGGCATGACAATGCAGCACACATTGGTAGATATTGAAATAAAAGTCAAGATTTTACTGAGTCTGAGCAGATAACGTATAAGATCCAACTGCGCCTTTTGATCAATGTCCAGGTACAGTTCCTTCATATGTAGATGAGCTTTTTGATCATTTCCCACCATCACAGATTTGGGGGCAATCAATTGAAAAACTCAGCTGACAAACGTTTGTTACCAGTGCCAAGTGTGGAATGCTGTTGGATCCAATATAGTCACTTGGCATTTTTGGGTGAATGATTAGTTTTGTCAGCTGGAATAGCTCAGTTGGGAGAGCGTTAGACTGAAGATCTAAAGGTCCCTGGTTCAATCCCGGGTTTCAGCAAAGTCAATGGGTGGGAGAAACACTTTGGATTGGTTACAGTTTTGAAAAAAGACAATTTCTCATTTCAAATCAAGTAATACATTTCATGATTCCTTCAATGAAAATTTCAAAGAGAAATCTTGGACATCATTGATTGTCCTAGATATCAAAACAGGCAAAGGTTTCACTGAGATTTGAACTCAGATCGCTGGATTCAAAGTCCAGAGTACTGACCATTACACCATGAAACCCTATAACTTTGAGAGTATAGTGGAAAGAATACTAAATATGACTGGACTGCAATGTGCTTGTTCATAGATCCATAAATTGAGGACTTGGAACCATTCCCGCAGCAATCCCACAATGGTCAAAATATCAATCAGTGAAATACTAGCAACCATTTGCAAAGGGCAAAATTCTTGTGTAGAGACCATCACTTGCATTAAACAAAGTGGATATTTGTTAGACTGGAAGTTTGATTTGTGAATGTCAGCATCCGTTCTCATTCGATACAGTATTACGAAGAGCATAATAAGACCCTTGGTTCCATCTCCAAAATCAATTAATGCATTGCAAGAGGCAATCTATAATGTCCTAAGACATTTTTCAGAAACAAATGAAAAAACTTTCAAAGATTTGCAGAAAATATGAAATACTTAATGATTATAAATTTCCTCACCAATTGTCTTCTTGTGACAGAACACTTGAGAAGCATTTAACCAATTTGGTTCCACTGAGACTTGAACTCAGATCGCTGGATTCAGAGTCCAGAGTGCTAACCATTACACCATGGAACCGATGACACGCTGTATTTTAACCTTTTTGTCACGATTCTCACAATGATTTTATTTGTGAGAAACCAAAGATTTGTGGCAACATGGTATATAATTGTTAGAGCATAGCTTGTATTGAATGACATGCAACAGAATCGGTTTTTCCATGACTGTAGGAGGCATGAGAATGCAACACACATTGGCAGATATTGAAAGAAAAGTTAAGATTTTACTGAGTCTGAGCAGATAACGTATAAGATCCAACTTCGCCTTTTGATCAATGTCCAGGTACAGTTCCTTCATATGTAGATGAGCTTTTTGATCATTTCCCACCATCACAGACTTGGAGGCAATCAATTGAGAAACTCAACTAAGTATGGAATGCTGTTGGATCCAATATAGTCACTTGGCATTTTTGGGTGAATGAATAGTTTTGTCAGCTGGTATAGCTCAGTTGGGAGAGCGTTGGACTTTAGATCTAAAGGTCCCTGGTTAAATCCCGGGTTTCAGCAAAGTCAATGGGTGGGAGAAACACTTTGGATTGGTTACAGCTTTTAAAAAAGACAATTTCTCATTTCATCATTTCAAATTAAGTAATACATTTCATGATTCCTTCAATGAAAATTTCAAAGAGAAATCTTGAACACCATTGATTGTCCTAGATATCAAAACAGGCAAAGGTTTCACTGAGATTAAAACTCAGATCGCTGGATTCAAAGTCCAGAGTGCTGACCTTTACACCATGAAACCCTAGAACTTTGAGAGTATAGTGGAAAGAATACTAAATATGACTGGACTGCAATGTGCTTGTTCATAGATCCATAAATTGAGGACTTGGAACCATTCCCGCAGCAATCCCACAATGGTCAAAATATCAATCAGTGAAATACTAGCAACCATTTGCAAAGGGTAAATTCTTGTGTAGAGACCATCACTTGCATTAAACATAGTGGATATTTGCAAGACTGGAAGTTTGATTTGTGAATGTCAGCATCCGTTCTCATTCGATACAGTATTACGAAGAGCATAATAAGACCCTTGGTTCCATCTCCAAAATCAATTAATGCATTGCAAGAGGCAATCTATATTGTCCTAAGACATTTTTCAGAAACAAATAAAAAAACTTTCAAAGATTTGCAGAAAATATTCAATTCTTAATGATTATAAAATTCCTCACCAATTGTCTTCTTGTGACAGAACACTTGAGTAGCATTTAACCAATTTGGTTCCACTAAGACTTGAACTCAAATCGCTGGATTCAGAGTCCAGAGTGCTAACCATTACACCATGGAACCGATGACCCGCTGTATTTAAACCTTTTTGTCGCGATTCTCACAATGATTTTATTTGTGAGAAACCAAAGATTTGTGGCAACACGGTATATAATTGTTAGAGCATAGCTTGTATTGAATGACATGCAACAGAATCGGTTTTTCCATGACTCTAGGAGGCATGACAATGCAGCACACATTGGTAGATATTGAAATAAAAGTCAAGATTTTACTGAGTCTGAGCAGATAACGTATAAGATCCAACTGCGCCTTTTGATCAATGTCCAGGTACAGTTCCTTCATATGTAGATGAGCTTTTTGATCATTTCCCACCATCACAGATTTGGGGGCAATCAATTGAAAAACTCAGCTGACAAACGTTTGTTACCAGTGCCAAGTGTGGAATGCTGTTGGATCCAATATAGTCACTTGGCATTTTTGGGTGAGTGATTAGTTTTGTCAGCTGGAATAGCTCAGTTGGGAGAGCGTTAGACTGAAGATCTAAAGGTCCCTGGTTCAATCCCGGGTTTCAGCAAAGTCAATGGGTGGGAGAAACACTTTGGATTGGTTACAGTTTTGAAAAAAGACAATTTCTCATTTCAAATCAAGTAATACATTTCATGATTCCTTCAATGAAAATTTCAAAGAGAAATCTTGGACATCATTGATTGTCCTAGATATCAAAACAGGCAAAGGTTTCACTGAGATTTGAACTCAGATCGCTGGATTCAAAGTCCAGAGTACTGACCATTACACCATGAAACCCTATAACTTTGAGAGTATAGTGGAAAGAATACTAAATATGACTGGACTGCAATGTGCTTGTTCATAGATCCATAAATTGAGGACTTGGAACCATTCCCGCAGCAATCCCACAATGGTCAAAATATCAATCAGTGAAATACTAGCAACCATTTGCAAAGGGCAAAATTCTTGTGTAGAGACCATCACTTGCATTAAACAAAGTGGATATTTGTTAGACTGGAAGTTTGATTTGTGAATGTCAGCATCCGTTCTCATTCGATACAGTATTACGAAGAGCATAATAAGACCCTTGGTTCCATCTCCAAAATCAATTAATGCATTGCAAGAGGCAATCTATAATGTCCTAAGACATTTTTCAGAAACAAATGAAAAAACTTTCAAAGATTTGCAGAAAATATGAAATACTTAATGATTATAAATTTCCTCACCAATTGTCTTCTTGTGACAGAACACTTGAGAAGCATTTAACCAATTTGGTTCCACTGAGACTTGAACTCAGATCGCTGGATTCAGAGTCCAGAGTGCTAACCATTACACCATGGAACCGATGACACGCTGTATTTTAACCTTTTTGTCACGATTCTCACAATGATTTTATTTGTGAGAAACCAAAGATTTGTGGCAACATGGTATATAATTGTTAGAGCATAGCTTGTATTGAATGACATGCAACAGAATCGGTTTTTCCATGACTGTAGGAGGCATGAGAATGCAACACACATTGGCAGATATTGAAAGAAAAGTTAAGATTTTACTGAGTCTGAGCAGATAACGTATAAGATCCAACTTCGCCTTTTGATCAATGTCCAGGTACAGTTCCTTCATATGTAGATGAGCTTTTTGATCATTTCCCACCATCACAGACTTGGAGGCAATCAATTGAGAAACTCAACTAAGTATGGAATGCTGTTGGATCCAATATAGTCACTTGGCATTTTTGGGTGAATGAATAGTTTTGTCAGCTGGTATAGCTCAGTTGGGAGAGCGTTAGACTTTAGATCTAAAGGTCCCTGGTTAAATCCCGGGTTTCAGCAAAGTCAATGGGTGGGAGAAACACTTTGGATTGGTTACAGCTTTTAAAAAAGACAATTTCTCATTTCATCATTTCAAATTAAGTAATACATTTCATGATTCCTTCAATGAAAATTTCAAAGAGAAATCTTGAACACCATTGATTGTCCTAGATATCAAAACAGGCAAAGGTTTCACTGAGATTAAAACTCAGATCGCTGGATTCAAAGTCCAGAGTGCTGACCTTTACACCATGAAACCCTAGAACTTTGAGAGTATAGTGGAAAGAATACTAAATATGACTGGACTGCAATGTGCTTGTTCATAGATCCATAAATTGAGGACTTGGAACCATTCCCGCAGCAATCCCACAATGGTCAAAATATCAATCAGTGAAATACTAGCAACCATTTGCAAAGGGTAAATTCTTGTGTAGAGACCATCACTTGCATTAAACATAGTGGATATTTGCAAGACTGGAAGTTTGATTTGTGAATGTCAGCATCCGTTCTCATTCGATACAGTATTACGAAGAGCATAATAAGACCCTTGGTTCCATCTCCAAAATCAATTAATGCATTGCAAGAGGCAATCTATATTGTCCTAAGACATTTTTCAGAAACAAATAAAAAAACTTTCAAAGATTTGCAGAGAATATGAAATACTAAATGATTATAAATTTCCTCACCAATTGTCTTCTTGTGACAGAACACTTGAAAAGCATTTAACCAATTTGGTTCCACTGAGACTTGAACTCAGATCACTGGATTCAGAGTCCAGAGTGCTAACCATTACACCATGGAACCGATGACCCGCTGTATTTAAACCTTTTTGTCGCGATTCTCACAATGATTTTATTTGTGAGAAACCAAAGATTTGTGGCAACACGGTATATAATTGTTAGAGCATAGCTTGTATTGAATGACATGCAACAGAATCGGTTTTTCCATGACTGTAGGAGGCATGACAATGCAGCACACATTGGTAGATATTGAAATAAAAGTCAAGATTTTACTGAGTCTGAGCAGATAACGTATAAGATCCAACTGCGCCTTTTGATCAATGTCCAGGTACAGTTCCTTCATATGTAGATGAGCTTTTTGATCATTTCCCACCATCACAGACTTGGAGGCAATCAATTGAAAAACTCAACTGACAAACGTTTGTTACCAGTGCCAAGTGTGGAATGCTGTTGGATCCAATATAGTCACTTGGCATTTTTGGGTGAATGACAGTTTTGTCAGCTGGAATAGCTCAGTTGGGAGAGCGTTAGACTGAAGACCTAAAGGTCCCTGGTTCAATCCTGGGTTTCAGCAAAGTAAATGAGTGGGAGAAACACTTTGAATTGGTTAGCATTTTGAAAAAAGACAATTTCTCATTTCATCATTTCAAATCAAGTAATACATTTCATGATTCCTTCAATGAAAATTTCAAAGAGAAATCTTGTACACCACTGATTGTCCTAGATTTCAAAACAGGCAAAGGTTTCACTGAGATTTGAACTCAGATCGCTGGATTCAAAGTCCAGAGTGCTGACCATTACAACATGAAACCCTAGAACTTTGAGAGTATAGTGGAAAGAATACTAAATATGACTGGACTGCAATGTGCTTGTTCATAGATCCATAAATTGAGGACTTGGAACCATTCCCGCAGCAATCCCACAATGGTCAAAATATCAATCAGTGAAATACTAGCAACCATTTGCAAAGGGCAAAATTCTTGTGTAGAGCACCATCACTTGCATTAAACAAAGTGGATATTTGCAAGTTTGGAAGTTTGATTTGTGGATGTCAGCATCCGTTCTCATTCGATACAGTATTACGAAGAGCATAATTAGAGCCTTGGTTCCATCTCCAAAATCAATTAATGCATTGCAAGAGGCAATCAATAATGTCCTAAGACATTTTTCAGAAACAAATGAAAAAAACTTTCAAAGATTTGCTGAGAATATGAAATACTTAATGATTATAAATTTCCTCACCAATTGTCTTCTTGTGACAGAACACTTGAAAAGCATTTAACCTATTTGGTTCCTCTGAGACTTGAACTCAGAACGGAGGATTCAGAGTCCAGAGTGCTAACCATTACACCATGGAACCGATGACCTGCTGTATTTTAACCTTTTTGTCACGATTCTCACAATGATTTTATTTGTGAGAAACCAAAGATTTGTGGCAACACGGTATATAATTGTTAGAGCATAGCTTGTATTGAATGACACGCAACAGAATCGGTTTTTCCATGACTGTAGGAGGCATGAGAATGCAACACACATTGGTAGATATTGAAAGGAAAGTTAAGATTTTTCTGAGTCTGAGCAGATAACGTATAAGATCCAACTGCGCCTTTTGATCAATGTCCAGGTACAGTTCCTTCATATGTAGATGAGCTTTTTGATCATTTCCCACCATCACAGACTTGGAGGCAATCAATTGAAAAACTCAACTGACAAACGTTTTTTACCAGTGCCAAGTGTGGAATGCTGTTGGATCCAATATAGTCACTTGGCATTTTTGCAAGTGGTGCTCGCTGCAGAACCACAAAGGCGGAGCTGCACCAGAAGGTGGAGCTGCACCAGAGTCAGCCCCGCCCATTCCAGAATCAGCCCCGCCCATTCCATCAGAGTCAGTCCAATTCCTTCCAGTTGTCAGACTTGATAGCATTCTGGAATCAAAGAGGGTGTTATAGCTAAAAAATGCAAGATTGAGGACGGAGTTGAGAAGTTAATTGAGCAGTTTTTGTAAAGGTTCCATATAATTAAAAATCTAACTTTTGCAACTTTTAATCATGTTATATTGTCATTTCCTCATAAGAAACACGCCAAAGCCATTTTTAGCCTCATTCATGCATTTTCCTCCCATCTCAGCTTCAATTTGGTCTCCTCCCCCGAAGCGGGTCTGGTCTTGGTTCTCAAATCTGGATATTCTGTGAATTTTCTGACAAATTATTTCTGAAATGACTTCTGCTGAGACACCGCCAATAAACCATACATCCCCATCTCAGAGACACACTTGGATGCACAATTAGACGTAACGCCGCATGAGTTATAACAGATGTGCTGGTGTAGTGGTTATGGAATCATGTTGACATGCAGTTTTGCGCAGGTTCGCCTCCCATTAGTGTAAGTTTTAGGTAGTGTACAACCTCTTTTCTTCATTTCTAGCTACACTTGCCAGTACTATGTTTACAACAATTTACTGATATACCGTTTAACATATAATGATTAATGTGTTTTTTTATTTATTTATTCGTTTATTTAGCCAGTGTGAGTCCATTTGTGAGCAGAGTTTCAACTAAAATGCTGTTTAGGAACGACCAAATTCAAAGAACTTTGAGAGACATAATTATTTTGCTGAAAATAAACATTACAACTAAAATATAAACAAATTAAATGTTTCAGCTGGCTAAATAGATTGCTGACGACCCCACCGAGAATCGAACCAGCATCAGCTGAGGGGAAAGCAAAAGTTAATTCAAGCATCTCGCCACTAGACTACCAGAGCCCGTTCAAAAGTCTGCTATGCTGTTATACAGCACTTCTGTTAGACCGGCTGTATGCACATATTCGCTAAGAGAAAGCTTTTCATTTCGAGATATGTTCAGTCTTTGCCATGTAGCAAGTTATATTTATCTTGTTTAATTGGAACATAGAACATAGCATTAACGACTGTAAACTAGTAACAGCCGTAATTCATGTGGGTCAGGTCAGTTTGCGATAAAGTTGAAAACAAAAACGGAAGTCAGTGGGTAAGCTGAGTTTGCGTGAATGGGCGGGGCTGACTCTGGTGCAGCTCCACCTTATGGTGCAGCTCCGCCTTTGTGGTTCTGCAGCGAGCACCCTCTCCATTTTTGGGTGAATGAACAGTTTTGTCAGCTGGAATAGCTCATTTGGGAGAGCGTTAGACTGAAGATCTAAAGGTCCCTGGTTCAATCCCGGGTTTCATTAAAGTCTATGAGTGGGAGAAACACTTTGAATTGGTCACAGTTTTGAAAAAAGACAATTTCTCATTTCATCATTTCAAATCAAGTAATACATTTCATGATTCCTTCAATGAAATTTTCAAAGAGAAATCTTGGACACCATTGATTGTCCTAGATATCAAAACAGGCAAAGGTTTCACTGAGATTTAAACTCAGATCACTGGATTCAGAGTCCAGAGTGCTAACCATTACACCATGGAACCGATGACCTGCTGTACTATAACCTTTTTGTCACGATTCTCACAATGATTTTATTTGTGAGAAACCAAAGATTTGTGGCAACACGGTATATAATTGTTAGAGCATAGCTTGTATTGAATGACATGCAACAGAATCGGTTTTTCCATGACTGTAGGAGGCATGAGAATGCAACACACATTGGTAGATATTGAAAGAAAAGTTAAGATTTTACTGAGTCTGAGCAGATAACGTATAAGATCCAACTGCGCCTTTTGATCAATGTCCAGGTACAGTTCCTTCATATGTAGATGAGCTTTTTGATCATTTCCCACCATCACAGACTTGGAGGCAATCAATTGAAAAACTCAACTGACAAATGTTTGTTACCAGTGCCAAGTGTGGAATGCTGTTGGATCCAATATAGTCACTTGGCATTTTTGGGTGAATGAATAGTTTTGTCAGCTGGAATAGCTCAGTTGGGAGAGCGTTAGACTGAAGATCTAAAGGTCCCTGGTTCAATCCCGGGTTTCAGCAAAGACTATGAGTGGGAGAAACACTTTGAATTGGTTAGCATTTTGAAAAAAGACAATTTCTCATTTCATCATTTCAAATCAAGTAATACATTTCATGATTCCTTCAATGAAATTTTCAAAGAGAAATCTTGGACACCATTGATTGTCCTAGATATCAAAACAGGCAAAGGTTTCACTGAGAATTGAACTCAGATCGCTGGATTCAAAGTCCAGAGTGCTGACCATTACACCATGAAACCCTAGAACTTTGAGAGTATAGTGGAAAGAATACTAAATATGACTGGACTGCAATGTGCTTGTTCGTAGATCCATAAATTGAGGACTTGGAACCATTCCTGCAGCAATCCCACAATGGTCAAAATATCAATCAGTGAAATACTAGCAACCATTTGCAAAGGGCAAAATTCTTGTGTAGAGCACCATCACTTGCATTAAACAAAGTGGATATTTGCAAGTTTGGAAGTTTGATTTGTGGATGTCAGCATCCGTTCTCATTCGATACAGTATTACGAAGAGCATAATAAGACCCTTGGTTCCATCTCCAAAATCAATTGATGCATTGCAAGAGGCAATCAATAATGTCCTAAGACATTTTTCAGAAACAAATGAAAAAACTTTCAAAGATTTGCAGAGAATATGAAATACTTAATGATTATAAATTTCCTCACCAATTGTCTTCTTGACAGATCACTTGAGAAGCACTTAACCAATTTGGTTCCACTGAGATTTGAACTCAGATCGCTGGATTCAGAGTCCAGAGTGCTAACCATTACACCATGGAACCGATGACCTGCTGTATTTCAACCTTTTTGTCACGATTCTCACAATGATTTTATTTGTGAGAAACCAAAGATTTGTGGCAACACGGTATATAATTGTTAGAGCATAGCTTGTATTGAATGACATGCAACATAATCGGTTTTTCCATGACTGTAGGAGGCATGAGAATGCAACACACATTGGTAGATATTGAAAGAAAAGTTAAGATTTTACTCAGTCTGAGCAGATAACGTATACGATCCAATTGCGCCTTTTGATCAATATCCAGGTACAGTTCCTTCATATGTAGATGAGCTTTTTGATCATTTCCCACCATCACAGACTTGGAGGCAATCAATTGAAAAACTCAACTGACAAATGTTTGTTACCAGTGCCAAGTGTGGAATGCTGTTGGATCCAATATAGTCACTTGGCATTTTTGGGTGAATAAATAGTTTTGTCAGCTGGAATAGCTCAGTTGGGAGAGCGTTAGACTGAAGATCTAAAGGACCCTGGTTCAATCCCGGGTTTCAGCAAAGACTATGAGTGGGAGAAACACTTTGAATTGGTTAGCATTTTGAAAAAAGACAATTTCTCATTTCATCATTTCAAATCAAGTAATACATTTCATGATTCCTTCAATGAAATTTTCAAAGAGAAATCTTGGACACCATTGATTGTCCTAGATATCAAAACAGGCAAAGGTTTCACTGAGATTTGAACTCAGATCGCTGGATTCAAAGTCCAGAGTGCTGACCATTACACCATGAAACCCTAGAACTTTGAGAGTATAGTGGAAAGAATACTAAATATGACTGGACTGCAATGTGCTTGTTCGTAGATCCATAAATTGAGGACTTGGAACCATTCCTGCAGCAATCCCACAATGGTCAAAATATCAATCAGTGAAATACTAGCAACCATTTGCAAAGGGCAAAATTCTTGTGTAGAGCACCATCACTTGCATTAAACAAAGTGGATATTTGCAAGTTTGGAAGTTTGATTTGTGGATGTCAGCATCCGTTCTCATTCGATACAGTATTACGAAGAGCATAATAAGACCCTTGGTTCCATCTCCAAAATCAATTGATGCATTGCAAGAGGCAATCAATAATGTCCTAAGACATTTTTCAGAAACAAATGAAAAAACTTTCAAAGATTTGCAGACAATATGAAATACTTAATGATTATAAATTTCCTCACCAATTGTCTTCTTGTGACAGATCACTTGAGAAGCACTTAACCAATTTGGTTCCACTGAGATTTGAACTCAGATCGCTGGATTCAGAGTCCAGAGTGCTAACCATAACACCATGGAACCGATGACCTGCTGTATTTCAACCTTTTTGTCACGATTCTCACAATGATTTTATTTGTGAGAAACCAAAGATTTGTGGCAACACGGTATATAATTGTTAGAGCATAGCTTGTATTGAATGACATGCAACAGAATCGGTTTTTCCATGACTGTAGGAGGCATGAGAATGCAACACACATTGGTAGATATTGAAAGAAAAGTTAAGATTTTACTCAGTCTGAGCAGATAACGTATACGATCCAATTGCGCCTTTTGATCAATATCCAGGTACAGTTCCTTCATATGTAGATGAGCTTTTTGATCATTTCCCACCATCACAGACTTGGAGGCAATCAACTGAAAAACTCAACTGACAAACGTTTGTTACCAGTGCCAAGTGTGGAATGCTGTTGGATCCAATATAATCACTTGGCATTTTTGGGTGAATGAACAGTTTTGTCAGCTGGAATAGCTCAGTTGGGAGAGCGTTAGACTGAAGATCTAAAGGTCCCTGGTTCAATCCCGGGTTTCAGCAAAGTCTATGAGTGGGAGAAACACTTTGAATTGGTCACAGTTTTGAAAAAAGACAATTTCTCATTTCATCATTTCAAATCAAGTAATACATTTCATGATTCCTTCAATGAAATTTTCAAAGAGAAATCTTGGACACCAATGATTGTCCTAGATATCAAAACAGGCGAAGGTTTCACTGAGATTTGAACTCAGATCGCTGGATTCAAAGTCCAGAGTGCTGACCATTACACCATGAAACCCTAGAACTTTGAGAGTATAGTGGAAAGAATACTAAATATGACTGGACTGCAATGTGCTTGTTCATAGATCCAT
The DNA here is from genome assembly GCF_043380555.1 of Nothobranchius furzeri. Taxonomy (NCBI): domain Eukaryota; kingdom Metazoa; phylum Chordata; class Actinopteri; order Cyprinodontiformes; family Nothobranchiidae; genus Nothobranchius; species Nothobranchius furzeri. The sequence goes on from NC_091742.1 coordinate 27,497,455, forward strand.
AAATTGAGGACTTGGAACCATTCCTGCAGCAATCCCACAATGGTCAAAATATCAATCAGTGAAATACTAGCAACCATTTGCAAAGGGCAAAATTCTTGTGTAGAGCACCATCACTTGCATTAAACAAAGTGGATATTTGCAAGTTTGGAAGTTTGATTTGTGGATGTCAGCATCCGTTCTCATTCGATACAGTATTACGAAGAGCATAATAAGACCCTTGGTTCCATCTCCAAAATCAATTATTGCATTGCAAGAGGCAGTCAATAATGTCCTAAGACATTTTTCAGAAACAAATGAAAAAACTTTCAAAGATTTGCAGAGAATATGAAATACTAAATGATTATAAATTTCCTCACCAATTGTCTTCTTGTGACAGAACACTTGAAAAGCATTTAACCAATTTGGTTCCACTGAGACTTGAACTCAGATCACTGGATTCAGAGTCCAGAGTGCTAACCATTACACCATGGAACCGATGACCCGCTGTACTATGACCTTTTTGTCACGATTCTCACAATGATTTTATTTGTGAGAAACCAAAGATTTGTGGCAACACGGTATATAATTGTTAGAGCATAGCTTGTATTGAATGACATGCAACAGAATCGGTTTTTCCATGACTGTAGGAGGCATGAGAATGCAACACACATTGGTAGATATTGAAAGAAAAGTTAAGATTTTACTGAGTCTGAGCAGATAACGTATAAGATCCAACTGCGCCTTTTGATCAATGTCCAGGTACAGTTCCTTCATATGTAGATGAGCTTTTTGATCATTTCCCACCATCACAGACTTGGAGGCAATCAATTGAAAAACTCAACTGACAAATGTTTGTTACCAGTGCCAAGTGTGGAATGCTGTTGGATCCAATATAGTCACTTGGCATTTTTGGGTGAATGAATAGTTTTGTCAGCTGGAATAGCTCAGTTGGGAGAGCGTTAGACTGAAGATCTAAAGGTCCCTGGTTCAATCCCGGGTTTCAGCAAAGTCTATGAGTGGGAGAAACACTTTGAATTGGTTAGCATTTTGAAAAAAGACAATTTCTCATTTCATCATTTCAAATCAAGTAATACATTTCATGATTCCTTCAATGAAATTTTCAAAGAGAAATCTTGGACACCATTGATTGTCCTAGATATCAAAACAGGCAAAGGTTTCACTAAGATTTGAACTCAGATCGCTGGATTCAAAGTCCAGAGTGCTGACCATTACACCATGAAACCCTAGAACTTTGAGAGTATAGTGGAAAGAATACTAAATATGACTGGACTGCAATGTGCTTGTTCATAGATCCATAAATTGAGGACTTGGAACCATTCCTGCAGCAATCCCACAATGGTCAAAATATCAATCAGTGAAATACTAGCAACCATTTGCAAAGGGCAAAATTCTTGTGTAGAGCACCATCACTTGCATTAAACAAAGTGGATATTTGCAAGTTTGGAAGTTTGATTTGTGGATGTCAGCATCCGTTCTCATTCGATACAGTATTACGAAGAGCATAATAAGACCCTTGGTTCCATCTCCAAAATCAATTAATGCATTGCAAGAGGCAATCAATAATGTCCTAAGACATTTTTCAGAAACAAATGAAAAAACTTTCAAAGACTTGCTGAGAATATGAAATACTTAATGATTATAAATTTCCTCACCAATTGTCTTCTTGTGACAGAACACTTGAGAAGCACTTAACCCATTTGGTTCCACTGAGACTTGAACTCAGATCGCTGGATTCAGAGTCCAGAGTGCTAACCATTACACCATGGAACCGATGACCTGCTGTATTTTAACATTTTTGTCACGATTCTCACAATGATTTTATTTGTGAGAAACCAAAGATTTGTGGCAACACGGTATATAATTGTTAGAGCATAGCTTGTATTGAATGACATGCAACAGAATCGGTTTTTCCATGACTGTAGGAGGCATGAGAATGCAACACACATTGGTAGATATTGAAAGAAAAGTTAAGATTTTACTCAGTCTGAGCAGATAACGTATACGATCCAATTGCGCCTTTTGATCAATGTCCAGGTACAGTTCCTTCATATGTAGATGAGCTTTTTGATCATTTCCCACCATCACAGACTTGGAGGCAATCAATTGAAAAACTCAACTGACAAACGTTTTTTACCAGTGCCAAGTGTGGAATGCTGTTGGATCCAATATAGTCACTTGGCATTTTTGGGTGAATGAACAGTTTTGTCAGCTGGAATAGCTCAGTTGGGAGAGCGTTAGACTGAAGATCTAAAGGTGCCTGGTTCAATTCCGTGTTTCAGCAAAGTCTATGAGTGGGAGAAACACTTTGAATTGGTCACAGTTTTGAAAAAAGACAATTTCTCATTTCATCATTTCAAATCAAGTAATACATTTCATGATTCCTTCAATGAAATTTTCAAAGAGAAATCTTGGACACCATTGATTGTCCTAGATATCAAAACAGGCAAAGATTTAACTGAGATCTGAACTCAGATCGCTGGATTCAAAGTCCAGAGTGCTGACCATTACACCATGAATCCCTAGAACTATGAGAGTATAGTGGAAAGAATACTAAATATGACTGGACTGCAATGTGCTTGTTCATAGATCCATAAATTGAGGACTTGGAACCATTCCTGCAGCAATCCCACAATGGTCAAAATATCAATCAGTGAAATACTAGCAACCATTTGCAAAGGGCAAAATTCTTGTGTAGAGACCATCACTTGCATTAAACAAAGTGGATATTTGCAAGTTTGGAAGTTTGATTTGTGGATGTCAGCATCCGTTCTCATTCGATACAGTATTACGAAGAGCATAATAAGACCCTTGGTTCCATCTCCAAAATCAATTAATGCATTGCAAGAGGCAATCAATAATGTCCTAAGACATTTTTCAGAAACAAATGAAAAAACTTTCAAAGACTTGCTGAGAATATGAAATACTTAATGATTATAAATTTCCTCACCAATTGTCTTCTTGTGACAGAACACTTGAGAAGCACTTAACCAATTTGGTTCCAGTGAGACTTGAACTCAGATCGCTGGATTCAGAGTCCAGAGTGCTAACCATTACACCATGGAACCGATGACCTGCTGTATTTTAACCTTTTTGTCACGATTCTCACAATGATTTTATTTGTGAGAAACCAAAGATTTGTGGCAACACGGTATATAATTGTTAGAGCATAGCTTGTATTGAATGACATGCAACAGAATCGGTTTTTCCATGACTGTAGGAGGCATGAGAATGCAACACACATTGGTAGATATTGAAAGAAAAGTTAAGATTTTACTCAGTCTGAGCAGATAACGTATACGATCCAATTGCGCCTTTTGATCAATGTCCAGGTACAGTTCCTTCATATGTAGATGAGCTTTTTGATCATTTCCCACCATCACAGACTTGGAGGCAATCAATTGAAAAACTCAACTGACAAACATTTTTTACCAGTGCCAAGTGTGGAATGCTGTTGGATCCAATATAGTCACTTGGCATTTTTGGGTGAATGAATAGTTTTGTCAGCTGGAATAGCTCAGTTGGGAGAGCGTTAGACTGAAGATCTAAAGGTGCCTGGTTCAATTCCGTGTTTCAGCAAAGTCTATGAGTGGGAGAAACACTTTGAATTGGTCACAGTTTTGAAAAAAGACAATTTCTCATTTCATCATTTCATATCAAGTAATACATTTCATGATTCCTTCAATGAAATTTTCAAAGAGAAATCTTGGACACCATTGATTGTCCTAGATATCAAAACAGGCAAAGATTTAACTGAGATCTGAACTCAGATCGCTGGATTCAAAGTCCAGAGTGCTGACCATTACACCATGAATCCCTAGAACTATGAGAGTATAGTGGAAAGAATACTAAATATGACTGGACTGCAATGTGCTTGTTCATAGATCCATAAATTGAGGACTTGGAACCATTCCTGCAGCAATCCCACAATGGTCAAAATATCAATCAGTGAAATACTAGCAACCATTTGCAAAGGGCAAAATTCTTGTGTAGAGACCATCACTTGCATTAAACAAAGTGGATATTTGCAAGTTTGGAAGTTTGATTTGTGGATGTCAGCATCCGTTCTCATTCGATACAGTATTACGAAGAGCATAATAAGACCCTTGGTTCCATCTCCAAAATCAATTAATGCATTGCAAGAGGCAATCAATAATGTCCTAAGACATTTTTCAGAAACAAATGAAAAATCTTTCAAAGATTTGCAGAGAATATGAAATACTTAATGATTATAAATTTCCTCACCAATTGTCTTCTTGTGACAGATCACTTGAGAAGCACTTAACCAATTTGGTTCCACTGAGATTTGAACTCAGATCGCTGGATTCAGAGTCCAGAGTGCTAACCATTACACCATGGAACCGATGACCTGCTGTATTTCAACCTTTTTGTCACGATTCTCACAATGATTTTATTTGTGAGAAACCAAAGATTTGTGGCAACACGGTATATAATTGTTAGAGCATAGCTTGTATTGAATGACATGCAACATAATCGGTTTTTCCATGACTGTAGGAGGCATGAGAATGCAACACACATTGGTAGATATTGAAAGAAAAGTTAAGATTTTACTCAGTCTGAGCAGATAACGTATACGATCCAATTGCGCCTTTTGATCAATATCCAGGTACAGTTCCTTCATATGTAGATGAGCTTTTTGATCATTTCCCACCATCACAGACTTGGAGGCAATCAATTGAAAAACTCAACTGACAAATGTTTGTTACCAGTGCCAAGTGTGGAATGCTGTTGGATCCAATATAGTCACTTGGCATTTTTGGGTGAATGAATAGTTTTGTCAGCTGGAATAGCTCAGTTGGGAGAGCGTTAGACTGAAGATCTAAAGGACCCTGGTTCAATCCCGGGTTTCAGCAAAGACTATGAGTGGGAGAAACACTTTGAATTGGTTAGCATTTTGAAAAAAGACAATTTCTCATTTCATCATTTCAAATCAAGTAATACATTTCATGATTCCTTCAATGAAATTTTCAAAGAGAAATCTTGGACACCATTGATTGTCCTAGATATCAAAACAGGCAAAGGTTTCACTGAGATTTGAACTCAGATCGCTGGATTCAAAGTCCAGAGTGCTGACCATTACTCCATGAAACCCTAGAACTTTGAGAGTATAGTGGAAAGAATACTAAATATGACTGGACTGCAATGTGCTTGTTCGTAGATCCATAAATTGAGGACTTGGAACCATTCCTGCAGCAATCCCACAATGGTCAAAATATCAATCAGTGAAATACTAGCAACCATTTGCAAAGGGCAAAATTCTTGTGTAGAGCACCATCACTTGCATTAAACAAAGTGGATATTTGCAAGTTTGGAAGTTTGATTTGTGGATGTCAGCATCCGTTCTCATTCGATACAGTATTACGAAGAGCATAATAAGACCCTTGGTTCCATCTCCAAAATCAATTGATGCATTGCAAGAGGCAATCAATAATGTCCTAAGACATTTTTCAGAAACAAATGAAAAAACTTTCAAAGATTTGCAGAGAATATGAAATACTTAATGATTATAAATTTCCTCACCAATTGTCTTCTTGTGACAGATCACTTGAGAAGCACTTAACCAATTTGGTTCCACTGAGATTTGAACTCAGATCGCTGGATTCAGAGTCCAGAGTGCTAACCATTTCACCATGGAACCGATGACCTGCTGTATTTCAACCTTTTTGTCACGATTCTCACAATGATTTTATTTGTGAGAAACCAAAGATTTGTGGCAACACGGTATATAATTGTTAGAGCATAGCTTGTATTGAATGACATGCAACAGAATCGGTTTTTCCATGACTGTAGGAGGCATGAGAATGCAACACACATTGGTAGATATTGAAAGAAAAGTTAAGATTTTACTCAGTCTGAGCAGATAACGTATACGATCCAATTGCGCCTTTTGATCAATATCCAGGTACAGTTCCTTCATATGTAGATGAGCTTTTTGATCATTTCCCACCATCACAGACTTGGAGGCAATCAACTGAAAAACTCAACTGACAAACGTTTGTTACCAGTGCCAAGTGTGGAATGCTGTTGGATCCAATATAATCACTTGGCATTTTTGGGTGAATGAACAGTTTTGTCAGCTGGAATAGCTCAGTTGGGAGAGCGTTAGACTGAAGATCTAAAGGTCCCTGGTTCAATCCCGGGTTTCAGCAAAGTCTATGAGTGGGAGAAACACTTTGAATTGGTCACAGTTTTGAAAAAAGACAATTTCTCATTTCATCATTTCAAATCAAGTAATACATTTCATGATTCCTTCAATGAAATTTTCAAAGAGAAATCTTGGACACCAATGATTGTCCTAGATATCAAAACAGGCGAAGGTTTCACTGAGATTTGAACTCAGATCGCTGGATTCAAAGTCCAGAGTGCTGACCATTACACCATGAAACCCTAGAACTTTGAGAGTATAGTGGAAAGAATACTAAATATGACTGGACTGCAATGTGCTTGTTCATAGATCCATAAATTGAGGACTTGGAACCATTCCTGCAGCAATCCCACAATGGTCAAAATATCAATCAGTGAAATACTAGCAACCATTTGCAAAGGGCAAAATTCTTGTGTAGAGCACCATCACTTGCATTAAACAAAGTGGATATTTGCAAGTTTGGAAGTTTGATTTGTGGATGTCAGCATCCGTTCTCATTCGATACAGTATTACGAAGAGCATAATAAGACCCTTGGTTCCATCTCCAAAATCAATTATTGCATTGCAAGAGGCAGTCAATAATGTCCTAAGACATTTTTCAGAAACAAATGAAAAAACTTTCAAAGATTTGCAGAGAATATGAAATACTAAATGATTATAAATTTCCTCACCAATTGTCTTCTTGTGACAGAACACTTGAAAAGCATTTAACCAATTTGGTTCCACTGAGACTTGAACTCAGATCACTGGATTCAGAGTCCAGAGTGCTAACCATTACACCATGGAACCGATGACCCGCTGTACTATGACCTTTTTGTCACGATTCTCACAATGATTTTATTTGTGAGAAACCAAAGATTTGTGGCAACACGGTATATAATTGTTAGAGCATAGCTTGTATTGAATGACATGCAACAGAATCGGTTTTTCCATGACTGTAGGAGGCATGAGAATGCAACACACATTGGTAGATATTGAAAGAAAAGTTAAGATTTTACTGAGTCTGAGCAGATAACGTATAAGATCCAACTGCGCCTTTTGATCAATGTCCAGGTACAGTTCCTTCATATGTAGATGAGCTTTTTGATCATTTCCCACCATCACAGACTTGGAGGCAATCAATTGAAAAACTCAACTGACAAATGTTTGTTACCAGTGCCAAGTGTGGAATGCTGTTGGATCCAATATAGTCACTTGGCATTTTTGGGTGAATGAATAGTTTTGTCAGCTGGAATAGCTCAGTTGGGAGAGCGTTAGACTGAAGATCTAAAGGTCCCTGGTTCAATCCCTGGTTTCAGCAAAGTCTATGAGTGGGAGAAACACTTTGAATTGGTTAGCATTTTGGAAAAAGACAATTTCTCATTTCATCATTTCAAATCAAGTAATACATTTCATGATTCCTTCAATGAAATTTTCAAAGAGAAATCTTGGACACCATTGATTGTCCTAGATATCAAAACAGGCAAAGGTTTCACTAAGATTTGAACTCAGATCGCTGGATTCAAAGTCCAGAGTGCTGACCATTACACCATGAAACCCTAGAACTTTGAGAGTATAGTGGAAAGAATACTAAATATGACTGGACTGCAATGTGCTTGTTCATAGATCCATAAATTGAGGACTTGGAACCATTCCTGCAGCAATCCCACAATGGTCAAAATATCAATCAGTGAAATACTAGCAACCATTTGCAAAGGGCAAAATTCTTGTGTAGAGCACCATCACTTGCATTAAACAAAGTGGATATTTGCAAGTTTGGAAGTTTGATTTGTGGATGTCAGCATCCGTTCTCATTCGATACAGTATTACGAAGAGCATAATAAGACCCTTGGTTCCATCTCCAAAATCAATTAATGCATTGCAAGAGGCAATCAATAATGTCCTAAGACATTTTTCAGAAACAAATGAAAAAACTTTCAAAGACTTGCTGAGAATATGAAATACTTAATGATTATAAATTTCCTCACCAATTGTCTTCTTGTGACAGAACACTTGAGAAGCACTTAACCAATTTGGTTCCACTGAGACTTGAACTCAGATCGCTGGATTCAGAGTCCAGAGTGCTAACCATTACACCATGGAACCGATGACCTGCTGTATTTTAACATTTTTGTCACGATTCTCACAATGATTTTATTTGTGAGAAACCAAAGATTTGTGGCAACACGGTATATAATTGTTAGAGCATAGCTTGTATTGAATGACATGCAACAGAATCGGTTTTTCCATGACTGTAGGAGGCATGAGAATGCAACACACATTGGTAGATATTGAAAGAAAAGTTAAGATTTTACTCAGTCTGAGCAGATAACGTATACGATCCAATTGCGCCTTTTGATCAATGTCCAGGTACAGTTCCTTCATATGTAGATGAGCTTTTTGATCATTTCCCACCATCACAGACTTGGAGGCAATCAATTGAAAAACTCAACTGACAAACGTTTTTTACCAGTGCCAAGTGTGGAATGCTGTTGGATCCAATATAGTCACTTGGCATTTTTGGGTGAATGAATAGTTTTGTCAGCTGGAATAGCTCAGTTGGGAGAGCGTTAGACTGAAGATCTAAAGGTGCCTGGTTCAATTCCGTGTTTCAGCAAAGTCTATGAGTGGGAGAAACACTTTGAATTGGTCATAGTTTTGAAAAAAGACAATTTCTCATTTCATCATTTCAAATCAAGTAATACATTTCATGATTCCTTCAATGAAATTTTCAAAGAGAAATCTTGGACACCATTGATTGTCCTAGATATCAAAACAGGCAAAGATTTAACTGAGATCTGAACTCAGATCGCTGGATTCAAAGTCCAGAGTGCTGACCATTACACCATGAATCCCTAGAACTATGAGAGTATAGTGGAAAGAATACTAAATATGACTGGACTGCAATGTGCTTGTTCATAGATCCATAAATTGAGGACTTGGAACCATTCCTGCAGCAATCCCACAATGGTCAAAATATCAATCAGTGAAATACTAGCAACCATTTGCAAAGGGCAAAATTCTTGTGTAGAGACCATCACTTGCATTAAACAAAGTGGATATTTGCAAGTTTGGAAGTTTGATTTGTGGATGTCAGCATCCGTTCTCATTCGATACAGTATTACGAAGAGCATAATAAGACCCTTGGTTCCATCTCCAAAATCAATTAATGCATTGCAAGAGGCAATCAATAATGTCCTAAGACATTTTTCAGAAACAAATGAAAAAACTTTCAAAGACTTGCTGAGAATATGAAATACTTAATGATTATAAATTTCCTCACCAATTGTCTTCTTGTGACAGAACACTTGAGAAGCACTTAACCAATTTGGTTCCAGTGAGACTTGAACTCAGATCGCTGGATTCAGAGTCCAGAGTGCTAACCATTACACCATGGAACCGATGACCTGCTGTATTTTAACCTTTTTGTCACGATTCTCACAATGATTTTATTTGTGAGAAACCAAAGATTTGTGGCAACACGGTATATAATTGTTAGAGCATAGCTTGTATTGAATGACATGCAACAGAATCGGTTTTTCCATGACTGTAGGAGGCATGAGAATGCAACACACATTGGTAGATATTGAAAGAAAAGTTAAGATTTTACTCAGTCTGAGCAGATAACGTATACGATCCAATTGCGCCTTTTGATCAATGTCCAGGTACAGTTCCTTCATATGTAGATGAGCTTTTTGATCATTTCCCACCATCACAGACTTGGAGGCAATCAATTGAAAAACTCAACTGACAAACGTTTTTTACCAGTGCCAAGTGTGGAATGCTGTTGGATCCAATATAGTCACTTGGCATTTTTGGGTGAATGAATAGTTTTGTCAGCTGGAATAGCTCAGTTGGGAGAGCGTTAGACTGAAGATCTAAAGGTGCCTGGTTCAATTCCGTGTTTCAGCAAAGTCTATGAGTGGGAGAAACACTTTGAATTGGTCACAGTTTTGAAAAAAGACAATTTCTCATTTCATCATTTCATATCAAGTAATACATTTCATGATTCCTTCAATGAAATTTTCAAAGAGAAATCTTGGACACCATTGATTGTCCTAGATATCAAAACAGGCAAAGATTTAACTGAGATCTGAACTCAGATCGCTGGATTCAAAGTCCAGAGTGCTGACCATTACACCATGAATCCCTAGAACTATGAGAGTATAGTGGAAAGAATACTAAATATGACTGGACTGCAATGTGCTTGTTCATAGATCCATAAATTGAGGACTTGGAACCATTCCTGCAGCAATCCCACAATGGTCAAAATATCAATCAGTGAAATACTAGCAACCATTTGCAAAGGGCAAAATTCTTGTGTAGAGACCATCACTTGCATTAAACAAAGTGGATATTTGCAAGTTTGGAAGTTTGATTTGTGGATGTCAGCATCCGTTCTCATTCGATACAGTATTACGAAGAGCATAATAAGACCCTTGGTTCCATCTCCAAAATCAATTAATGCATTGCAAGAGGCAATCAATAATGTCCTAAGACATTTTTCAGAAACAAATGAAAAATCTTTCAAAGATTTGCAGAGAATATGAAATACTTAATGATTATAAATTTCCTCACCAATTGTCTTCTTGTGACAGAACACTTGAGAAGCACTTAACCAATTAGGTTCCACTGAGACTTGAACTCAGATCGCTGGATTCAGAGTCCAGAGTGCTAACCATTACACCATGGAACCGATGACCCGCTGTATTTTAACCTTTTTGTCACGATTCTCACAATGATTTTATTTGTGAGAAACCAAAGATTTGTGGCAACACGGTATATAATTGTTAGAGCATAGCTTGTATTGAATGACATGCAACTGAATCGGTTTTTCCTTGACTGTAGGAGGCATGAGAATGCAACACACATTGGTAGATATTGAAAGAAAAGTTAAGATTTTACTGAGTCTGAGCAGATAACGTATAAGATCCAACTGCGCCTTTTGATCAATGTCCAGGTACAGTTCCTTCATATGTAGATGAGCTTTTTGATCATTTCCCACCATCACAGACTTGGAGGCAATCAATTGAAAAACTCAACTGACAAATGTTTGTTACCAGTGCCAAGTGTGGAATGCTGTTGGATCCAATATAGTCACTTGGCATTTTTGGGTGAATGAATAGTTTTGTCAGCTGGAATAGCTCAGTTGGGAGAGCATTAGACTGAAGATCTAAAGGCCCCTGGTTCAATCCCGGGTTTCAGCAAAGTCAATGAGTGGGAGAAACACTTTGAATTGGTTAGCATTTTGAAAAAAGACAATTTCTCATTTCATCATTTCAAATCAAGTAATACATTTCATGATTCCTTCAATGAAATTTTCAAAGAGAAATCTTGGACACCATTGATTGTCCTAGATATCAAAACAGGCAAAGGTTTCACGGAGATTTGAACTCAGATCGCTGGATTCAAAGTCCAGAGTGCTGACCATTACACCATGAAACCCTAGAACTTTGAGAGTATAGTGGAAAGAATACTAAATATGACTGGACTGCAATGTGCTTGTTCATAGATCCATAAATTGAGGACTTGGAACCATTCCTGCAGCAATCCCACAATGGTCAAAATATCAATGAGTGAAATACTAGCAACCATTTGCAAAGGGCAAAATTCTTGTGTAGAGCACCATCACTTGCATTAAACAAAGTGGATATTTGCAAGTTTGGAAGTTTGATTTGTGGATGTCAGCATCCGTTCTCATTCGATACAGTATTACGAAGAGCATAATAAGACCCTTGGTTCCATCTCCAAAATCAATTAATGCATTGCAAGAGGCAATCAATAATGTCCTAAGACTTTTTTTAGAAACAAATGAAAAAACTTTCAAAGATTTGCTGAGAATATGAAATACTTAATGATTATAAATTTCCTCACCAATTGTCTTCTTGTGACAGAACACTTGAGAAGCACTTAACCAATTTGGTTCCACTGAGACTTGAACTCAGATCACTGGATTCAGAGTCCAGAGTGCTAACCATTACACCATGGAACCGATGACCTGCTGTACTTTAACCTTTCTGTCAGGATTCTCACAATGATTTTATGTGTGAGAAACCAAAGATTTGTGGCAACACGGTATATAATTGTTAGAGCATAGCTTGTATTGAATGACATGCAACTGAATCGGTTTTTCCATGACTGTAGGAGGCATGAGAATGCAACACACATTGGTAGATATTGAAAGAAAAGTTAAGATTTTACTGAGTCTGAGAAGATAACGTATACGATCCAATTGCGCCTTTTGATCAATGTCCAGGTACAGTTCCTTCATATGTAGATGAGCTTTTTGATCATTTCCCACCATCACAGACTTGGAGGCAATCAACTGAAAAACTCAACTGACAAACGTTTGTTACCAGTGCCAAGTGTGGAATGCTGTTGGATCCAATATAATCACTTGGCATTTTTGGGTGAATGAACAGTTTTGTCAGCTGGAATAGCTCAGTTGGGAGAGCGTTAAACTGAAGATCTAAAGGTCCCTGGTTCAATCCCGGGTTTCAGCAAAGTCTATGAGTGGGAGAAACACTTTGAATTGGTCACAGTTTTGAAAAAAGACAATTTCTCATTTCATCATTTCAAATCAAGTAATACATTTCATGATTCCTTCAATGAAATTTTCAAAGAGAAATCTTGGACACCATTGATTGTCCTAGATATCAAAACAGGCAAAGGTTTCACTGAGATTTGAACTCAGATCGCTGGATTTAAAGTCCAGAGTGCTGACCATTACACCATGAAACCCTAGAACTTTGAGAGTATAGTGGAAAGAATACTAAATATGCCTGGACTGCAATGTGCTTGTTCATAGATCCATTAATTGAGGACTTGGAACCATTCCCGCAGCAATCCCACAATGGTCAAAATATCAATCAGTGAAATACTAGCAACCATTTGCAAAGGGCAAAATTCTTGTGTAGAGCACCATCACTTGCATTAAACAAAGTGGATATTTGCAAGTTTGGAAGTTTGATTTGTGGATGTCAGCATCCATTCTCATTCGATACAGTATTACGAAGAGCATAATAAGACCCTTGGTTCCATCTCCAAAATCAATTAATGCATTGCAAGAGGCAATCAATAATGTCCTAAGACATTTTTCAGAAACAAATGAAAAAACTTTCAAAGATTTGCTGAGAATATGATATACTTAATGATTATAAATTTCCTCACCAATTGTCTTCTTGTGACAGAACACTTGAGAAGCACTTAACCAATTTGGTTCCACTGAGACTTGATCTCAGATCGCTGGATTCAGAGTCCAGAGTGCTAACCATTACACCATGGAACCGATGACCTGCTGTATTTTAACCTTTTTGTCACGATTCTCACAATGATTTTATTTGTGAGAAACCAAAGATTTGTGGCAACACGGTATATAATTGTTAGAGCATAGCTTGTATTGAATGACATGCAACAGAATCGGTTTTTCCATGACTGTAGGAGGCATGAGAATGCAACACACATTGGTAGATATTGAAAGAAAAGTTAAGATTTTACTCAGTCTGAGCAGATAACGTATAAGATCCAATTGCGCCTTTTGATCAATGTCCAGGTACAGTTCCTTCATATGTAGATGAGCTTTTTGTTCATTTCCCACCATCACAGACTTGGAGGCAATCAACTGAAAAACTCAACTGACAAACGTTTGTTACCAGTGCCAAGTGTGGAATGCTGTTGGATCCAATATAATCACTTGGCATTTTTGGGTGAATGAACAGTTTTGTCAGCTGGAATAGCTCAGTTGGGAGAGCGTTAGACTGAAGATCTAAAGGTCCCTGGTTCAATCCCGGGTTTCAGCAAAGTCTATGAGTGGGAGAAACACTTTGAATTGGTCACAGTTTTGAAAAAAGACAATTTCTCATTTCATCATTTCAAATCAAGTAATACATTTCATGATTCCTTCAATGAAAATTTCAAAGAGAAATCTTGGACACCATTGATTGTCCTAGATATCAAAACAGGCAAAGGTTTCACTGAGATTTGAACTCAGATCGCTGGATTCAAAGTCCAGAGTGCTGACCATTACACCATGAAACCCTAGAACTTTGAGAGTATAGTGGAAAGAATACTAAATATGACTGGACTGCAATGTTCTTGTTCATAGATCCATTAATTGAGGACTTGGAACCATTCCTGCAGCAATCCCACAATGGTCAAAATATCAATCAGTGAAATACTAGCAACCATTTGCAAAGGGCAAAATTCTTGTGTAGAGCACCATCACTTGCATTAAACAAAGTGGATATTTGCAAGTTTGGAAGTTTGATTTGTGGATGTCAGCATCCGTTCTCATTCGATACAGTATTACGAAGAGCATAATAAGACCCTTGGTTCCATCTCCAAAATCAATTAATGCATTGCAAGAGGCAGTCAATAATGTCCTAAGACATTTTTCAGAAACAAATGAAAAAACTTTCAAAGATTTGCAGAGAATATGAAATACTTAATGATTATAAATTTCCTCACCAATTGTCTTCTTGTGACAGAACACTTGAAAAGCATTTAACCAATTTGGTTCCACTGAGACTTGAACTCAGATCACTGGATTCAGAGTCCAGAGTGCTAACCATTACACCATGGAACCGATGACCCGCTGTACTATAACCTTTTTGTCACGATTCTCACAATGATTTTATTTGTGAGAAACCAAAGATTTGTGGCAACACGGTATATAATTGTTAGAGCATAGCTTGTATTGAATGACATGCAACTGAATCGGTTTTTCCATGACTGTAGGAGGCATGAGAATGCAACACACATTGGTAGATATTGAAAGAAAAGTTAAGATTTTTCTGAGTCTGAGCAGATAACGTATAAGATCCAACTGCGCCTTTTGATCAATGTCCAGGTACAGTTCCTTCATATGTAGATGAGCTTTTTGATCATTTCCCACCATCACAGACTTGGAGGCAATCAATTGAAAAACTCAACTGACAAATGTTTGTTACCAGTGCCAAGTGTGGAATGCTGTTGGATCCAATATAGTCACTTGGCATTTTTGGGTGAATGAATAGTTTTGTCAGCTGGAATAGCTCAGTTGGGAGAGCGTTAGACTGAAGATCTAAAGGTCCCTGGTTCAATCCCAAGTTTCAGCAAAGTCAGTGAGTGGGAGAGACACTTTGAATTGGTTAGCATTTTGAAAAAAGACAATTTCTCATTTCATCATTTCAAATCATGTAATACATTTCATGATTCCTTCAATGAAATTTTCAAAGAGAAATCTTGGACACCATTGATTGTCCTAGATATCAAAACAGGCAAAGGTTTCACTGAGATTTGAACTCAGATCGCTGGATTCAAAGTCCAGAGTGCTGACCATTACACCATGAAACCCTAGAACTTTGAGAGTATAGTGGAAAGAATACTAAATATGACTGGACTGCAATGTGCTTGTTCATAGATCCATAAATTGAGGACTTGGAACCATTCCTGCAGCAATCCCACAATGGTCAAAATATCAATCAGTGAAATACTAGCAACCATTTGCAAAGGGCAAAATTCTTGTGTAGAGCACCATCACTTGCATTAAACAAAGTGGATATTTGCAAGTTTGGAAGTTTGATTTGTGGATGTCAGCATCCGTTCTCATTCGATACAGTATTACGAAGAGCATAATAAGACCCTTGGTTCCATCTCCAAAATCAATTAATGCATTGCAAGAGGCAATCAATAATGTCCTAAGACATTTTTCAGAAACAAATGAAAAAACTTTCAAAGATTTCCTGAGAATATGAAATACTTAATGATTATAAATTTCCTCACCAATTGTCTTCTTGTGACAGAACACTTGAGAAGCACTTAACCAATTTGGTTCCACTGAGACTTGAACTCAGATCGCTGGATTCAGAGTCCAGAGTGCTAACCATTAAACCATGGAACCGATGACCCGCTGTACTATAACCTTTTTGTCACGATTCTCACAATGATTTTATTTGTGAGAAACCAAAGATTTGTGGCAACACGGTATATAATTGTTAGAGCATAGCTTGTATTGAATGAAATGCAACTGAAGCGGTTTTTCCATGACTGTAGGAGGCATGAGAATGCAACACACATTGGTAGATATTGAAAGAAAAGTTAAGATTTTACTCAGTCTGAGCAGATAACGTATAAGATCCAATTGCGCCTTTTGATCAATGTCCAGGTACAGTTCCTTCATATGTAGATGAGCTTTTTGATCATTTCCCACCATCACAGACTTGGAGGCAATCAACTGAAAAACTCAACTGACAAACGTTTGTTACCAGTGCCAAGTGTGGAATGCTGTTGGATCCAATATAATCACTTGGCATTTTTGGGTGAATGAACAGTTTTGTCAGCTGGAATAGCTCAGTTGGGAGAGCGTTAGACTGAAGATCTAAAGGTCCCTGGTTCAATCCCGGGTTTCAGCAAAGTCTATGAGTGGGAGAAACACTTTGAATTGGTCACAGTTTTGAAAAAAGACAATTTCTCATTTCATCATTTCAAATCAAGTAATACATTTCATGATTCCTTCAATGAAAATTTCAAAGAGAAATCTTGGACACCATTGATTGTCCTAGATATCAAAACAGGCAAAGGTTTCACTGAGATTTGAACTCAGATCGCTGGATTCAAAGTCCAGAGTGCTGACCATTACACCATGAAACCCTAGAACTTTGAGAGTATAGTGGAAAGAATACTAAATATGACTGGACTGCAATGTGCTTGTTCATAGATCCATAAATTGAGGACTTGGAACCATTCCTGCAGCAATCCCACAATGGTCAAAATATCAATCAGTGAAATACTAGCAACCATTTGCAAAGGGCAAAATTCTTGTGTAGAGCACCATCACTTGCATTAAACAAAGTGGATATTTGCAAGTTTGGAAGTTTGATTTGTGGATGTCAGCATCCGTTCTCATTCGATACAGTATTACGAAGAGCATAATAAGACCCTTGGTTCCATCTCCAAAATCAATTAATGCATTGCAAGAGGCAGTCAATAATGTCCTAAGACATTTTTCAGAAACAAATGAAAAAACTTTCAAAGATTTGCTGAGAATATGAAATACTTAATGATTATAAATTTCCTCACCAGTTAATCTTGTGACAGAATACTTGAGAAGCACTTAACCAATTTGGTTCCACTGAGACTTGAACTCAGATCGCTGGATTCAGAGTCCAGAGTGCTAACCATTACACCATGGAACCGATGACCTGCTGTATTTTAACCTTTTTGTCACGATTCTCACAATGATTTTATTTGTGAGAAACCAAAGATTTGTGGCAACACGGTATATAATTGTTAGAGCATAGCTTGTATTTAATGACATGCAACAGAATCGGTTTTTCCATGACTGTAGGAGGCATGAGAATGCAACACACATTGGTAGATATTGAAAGAAAAGTTAAGATTTTACTCAGTCTGAGCAGATAACGTATACGATCCAATTGCGCCTTTTGATCAATGTCCAGGTACAGTTCCTTCATATGTAGATGAGCTTTTTGATCATTTCCCACCATCACAGACTTGGAGGCAATCAACTGAAAAACTCAACTGACAAACGTTTGTTACCAGTGCCAAGTGTGGAATGCTGTTGGATCCAATATAATCACTTGGCATTTTTGGGTGAATGAACAGTTTTGTCAGCTGGAATAGCTCAGTTGGGAGAGCGTTAGACTGAAGATCTAAAGGTCCCTGGTTCAATCCCGGGTTTCAGCAAACTCTATGAGTGGGAGAAACACTTTGAATTGGTTAGCATTTTGAAAAAAGACAATTCTTATTTCATCATTTCAAATCAAGTAATACATTTCATGATTCCTTCAATGAAATTTTCAAAGAGAAATCTTGGACACGATTGATTGTCCTAGATATCAAAACAGGCAAAGGTTCCACTGAGACTTGAACTCAGATCACTGAATTCAGAGTCCAGAGTGCTAACCATTACACCATGGAACCGATGACCCGCTGTATTTTAACCTTTTTGTCACGATTCTCACAATGATTTTATTTGTGAGAAACCAAAGATTTGTGGCAATACGGTATATAATTGTTAGAGCATAGCTTGTATTGAATGACATGCAACAGAATCGGTTTTTCCATGACTGTAGGAGGCATGAGAATGCAACACACATTGGTAGATATTGAAAGAAAAGTTGATTTTACTCAGTCTGAGCAGATAACGTATACGATCCAATTGCGCCTTTTGATCAATGTCCAGGTACAGTTCCTTCATATATAGATTAGCTTTTTGATCATTTCCCACCATCACAGACTTGGAGGCAATCAATTGAAAAACTCAACTGACAAACGTTTTTTACCAGTGCCAAGTGTGGAATGCTGTTGGATCCAATATAGTCACTTGGCATTTTTGGGTGAATGAACAGTTTTGACAGCTGGAATAGCTCAGTTGGGAGAGCGTTAGACTGAAGATCTAAAGGTCCCTGGTTCAATCCTGGGTTTCAGCAAAGTCAATGGGTGGGAGACATACATTTGATTGGTTACAGTTTTGAAAAAAGACAATTTCTCATTTCATCATTTCAAATCAAGTAATACATTTCATGATTCCTTCAATGAAAATTTCAAAGAAAAATCTTGGACACCATTGATTGTCCTAGATATCAAAACAGGCAAAGGTTTCACTGACATTTGAACTCAGATCGCTGGATTCAAAGTCCACAGTGCTGACCATTACACCATGAAACCCTAGAACTTTGAGAGTATAGTGGAAAGAATACTAAATATGACTGGACTGCAATGTGCTTGTTCATAGATCCATAAATTGAGGACTTGGAACCATTCCTGCAGCAGTCCCACAATGGTCAAAATATCAATCAGTGAAATACTAGCAACCATTTGCAAAGGGCAAAATTCTTGTGTAGAGCACCATCACTTGCATTAAACAAAGTGGATATTTGCAAGTTTGGAAGTTTGATTTGTGGATGTCAGCATCCGTTCTCATTCGATACAGTATTACGAAGAGCATAATAAGACCCTTGGTTCCATCTCCAAAATCAATTAATGCATTGCAAGAGGCAGTCAATAATGTCCTAAGACATTTTTCAGAAACAAATGAAAAAACTTTCAAAGATTTGCTGAGAATATGAAATACTTAATGATTATAAATTTCCTCACCAATTGTCTTCTTGTGACAGAACACTTGAGAAGCATTTAAACAATTTGGTTCCACTGAGACTTGAACTCAGATCGCTGAATTCAGAGTCCAGAGTACTAACCATTACACCATGGAACCGATGACCCGCTGTATTTTAATCTTTTTGTCACAATTCTCACAATGATTTTATTTGTGAGAAACCAAAGATTTGTGGCAACACGGTATATAATTGTTAGAGCATAGCTTGTATTGAATGACATGCAACTGAATCGGTTTTTCCATGACTGTAGGAGGCATGAGAATGCAACACACATTGGTAGATATTGAAAGAAAAGTTAAGATTTTTCTGAGTCTGAGCAGATAACGTATAAGATCCAACTGCGCCTTTTGATCAATGTCCAGGTACAGTTCCTTCATATGTAGATGAGCTTTTTGATCATTTCCCACCATCACAGACTTGGAGGCAATCAATTGAAAAACTCAACTGACAAATGTTTGTTACCAGTGCCAAGTGTGGAATGCTGTTGGATCCAATATAGTCACTTGGCATTTTTGGGTGAATGAACAGTTTTCTCAGCTGGAATAGCTCAGTTGGGAGAGCAATAGACTGAAGATCTAAAGGTCCCTGGTTCAATCCTGGGTTTCAGCAAAGTCTATGAGTGGGAGAAAAACTTCGAATTGGTTAGCATTTTGAAAAAAGACAATTTCTCATTTCATCATTTCAAATCAAGTAATACATTTCATGATTCCTTCAATGAAAATTTCAAAGAGAAATCTTGGACACCATTGATTGTCCTAGATATCAAAACAGGTAAAGGTTTCACTGAGATTTCATCTCAGATCGCTGGATTCAAAGTCCAGAGTGCTGACTATTACACCATGAAACCCTAGAACTTTGAGAGTATAGTGGAAAGAATACTAAATATGACTGGACTGCAATATGCTTGTTCATAGATCCATAAATTGAGGACTTGGAACCATTCCTGCAGCAATCCCACAATGGTCAAAATATCAATCAGTGAAATACTAGCAACCATTTGCAAAGGGCAAAATTCTTGTGTAGAGCACCATCACTTGCATTAAACAAAGTGGATATTTGCAAGTTTGGAAGTTTGATTTGTGGATGTCAGCATCCGTTCTCATTCGATACAGTATTACGAAGAGCATAATAAGACCCTTGGTTCCATCTCCAAAATCAATTAATGCATTGCAAGAGGCAGTCAATAATGTCCTAAGACATTTTTCAGAAACAAATGAAAAAACTTTCAAAGATTTGCTGAGAATATGAAATACTTAATGATTATAAATTTCCTCACCAGTTAATCTTGTGACAGAATACTTGAGAAGCACTTAACCAATTTGGTTCCACTGAGACTTGAACTCAGATCGCTGGATTCAGAGTCCAGAGTGCTAACCATTACACCATGGAACCGATGACCTGCTGTATTTTAACCTTTTTGTCACGATTCTCACAATGATTTTATTTGTGAGAAACCAAAGATTTGTGGCAACACGGTATATAATTGTTAGAGCATAGCTTGTATTGAATGACATGCAACAGAATCGGTTTTTCCATGACTGTAGGAGGCATGAGAATGCAACACACATTGGTAGATATTGAAAGAAAAGTTAAGATTTTACTCAGTCTGAGCAGATAACGTATACGATCCAATTGCGCCTTTTGATCAATGTCCAGGTACAGTTCCTTCATATGTAGATGAGCTTTTTGATCATTTCCCACCATCACAGACTTGGAGGCAATCAACTGAAAAACTCAACTGACAAACGTTTGTTACCAGTGCCAAGTGTGGAATGCTGTTGGATCCAATATAATCACTTGGCATTTTTGGGTGAATGAACAGTTTTGTCAGCTGGAATAGCTCAGTTGGGAGAGCGTTAGACTGAAGATCTAAAGGTCCCTGGTTCAATCCTGGGTTTCAGCAAAGTCAATGGGTGGGAGACATACATTTGATTGGTTACAGTTTTGAAAAAAGACAATTTCTCATTTCATCATTTCAAATCAAGTAATACATTTCATGATTCCTTCAATGAAAATTTCAACGAAAAATCTTGGACACCATTGATTGTCCTAGATATCAAAACAGGCAAAGGTTTCACTGACATTTGAACTCAGATCGCTGGATTCAAAGTCCACAGTGCTGACCATTACACCATGAAACCCTAGAACTTTGAGAGTATAGTGGAAAGAATACTAAATATGACTGGACTGCAATGTGCTTGTTCATAGATCCATAAATTGAGGACTTGGAACCATTCCTGCAGCAGTCCCACAATGGTCAAAATATCAATCAGTGAAATACTAGCAACCATTTGCAAAGGGCAAAATTCTTGTGTAGAGCACCATCACTTGCATTAAACAAAGTGGATATTTGCAAGTTTGGAAGTTTGATTTTTGGATGTCAGCATCCGTTCTCATTCGATACAGTATTACGAAGAGCATAATAAGACCCTTGGTTCCATCTCCAAAATCAATTAATGCATTGCAAGAGGCAGTCAATAATGTCCTAAGACATTTTTCAGAAACAAATGAAAAAACTTTCAAAGATTTGCTGAGAATATGAAATACTTAATGATTATAAATTTCCTCACCAATTGTCTTCTTGTGACAGAACACTTGAGAAGCATTTAAACAATTTGGTTCCACTGAGACTTGAACTCAGATCGCTGAATTCAGAGTCCAGAGTACTAACCATTACACCATGGAACCGATGACCCGCTGTATTTTAATCTTTTTGTCACAATTCTCACAATGATTTTATTTGTGAGAAACCAAAGATTTGTGGCAACACGGTATATAATTGTTAGAGCATAGCTTGTATTGAATGACATGCAACTGAATCGGTTTTTCCATGACTGTAGGAGGCATGAGAATGCAACACACATTGGTAGATATTGAAAGAAAAGTTAAGATTTTTCTGAGTCTGAGCAGATAACGTATAAGATCCAACTGCGCCTTTTGATCAATGTCCAGGTACAGTTCCTTCATATGTAGATGAGCTTTTTGATCATTTCCCACCATCACAGACTTGGAGGCAATCAATTGAAAAACTCAACTGACAAATGTTTGTTACCAGTGCCAAGTGTGGAATGCTGTTGGATCCAATATAGTCACTTGGCATTTTTGGGTGAATGAACAGTTTTCTCAGCTGGAATAGCTCAGTTGGGAGAGCAATAGACTGAAGATCTAAAGGTCCCTGGTTCAATCCTGGGTTTCAGCAAAGTCTATGAGTGGGAGAAAAACTTCGAATTGGTTAGCATTTTGAAAAAAGACAATTTCTCATTTCATCATTTCAAATCAAGTAATACATTTCATGATTCCTTCAATGAAAATTTCAAAGAGAAATCTTGGACACCATTGATTGTCCTAGATATCAAAACAGGTAAAGGTTTCACTGAGATTTCATCTCAGATCGCTGGATTCAAAGTCCAGAGTGCTGACCATTACACCATGAAACCCTAGAACTTTGAGAGTATAGTGGAAAGAATACTAAATATGACTGGACTGCAATATGCTTGTTCATAGATCCATAAATTGAGGACTTGGAACCATTCCTGCAGCAATCCCACAATGGTCAAAATATCAATCAGTGAAATACTAGCAACCATTTGCAAAGGGCAAAATTCTTGTGTAGAGCACCATCACTTGCATTAAACAAAGTGGATATTTGCAAGTTTGGAAGTTTGATTTGTGGATGTCAGCATCCGTTCTCATTCGATACAGTATTACGAAGAGCATAATAAGACCCTTGGTTCCATCTCCAAAATCAATTAATGCATTGCAAGAGGCAGTCAATAATGTCCTAAGACATTTTTCAGAAACAAATGAAAAAACTTTCAAAGATTTGCTGAGAATATGAAATACTTAATGATTATAAATTTCCTCACCAGTTAATCTTGTGACAGAATACTTGAGAAGCACTTAACCAATTTGGTTCCACTGAGACTTGAACTCAGATCGCTGGATTCAGAGTCCAGAGTGCTAACCATTACACCATGGAACCGATGACCTGCTGTATTTTAACCTTTTTGTCACGATTCTCACAATGATTTTATTTGTGAGAAACCAAAGATTTGTGGCAACACGGTATATAATTGTTAGAGCATAGCTTGTATTGAATGACATGCAACAGAATCGGTTTTTCCATGACTGTAGGAGGCATGAGAATGCAACACACATTGGTAGATATTGAAAGAAAAGTTAAGATTTTACTCAGTCTGAGCAGATAACGTATACGATCCAATTGCGCCTTTTGATCAATGTCCAGGTACAGTTCCTTCATATGTAGATGAGCTTTTTGATCATTTCCCACCATCACAGACTTGGAGGCAATCAACTGAAAAACTCAACTGACAAACGTTTGTTACCAGTGCCAAGTGTGGAATGCTGTTGGATCCAATATAATCACTTGGCATTTTTGGGTGAATGAACAGTTTTGTCAGCTGGAATAGCTCAGTTGGGAGAGCGTTAGACTGAAGATCTAAAGGTCCCTGGTTCAATCCCGGGTTTCACCAAACTCTATGAGTGGGAGAAACACTTTGAATTGGTTAGCATTTTGAAAAAAGACAATTCTCATTTCATCATTTCAAATCAAGTAATACATTTCATGATTCCTTCAATGAAATTTTCAAAGAGAAATCTTGGACACGATTGATTGTCCTAGATATCAAAACAGGCAAAGGTTCCACTGAGACTTGAACTCAGATCACTGAATTCAGAGTCCAGAGTGCTAACCATTACACCATGGAACCGATGACCCGCTGTATTTTAACCTTTTTGTCACGATTCTCACAATGATTTTATTTGTGAGAAACCAAAGATTTGTGGCAATACGGTATATAATTGTTAGAGCATAGCTTGTATTGAATGACATGCAACAGAATCGGTTTTTCCATGACTGTAGGAGGCATGAGAATGCAACACACATTGGTAGATATTGAAAGAAAAGTTGATTTTACTCAGTCTGAGCAGATAACGTATACGATCCAATTGCGCCTTTTGATCAATGTCCAGGTACAGTTCCTTCATATATAGATTAGCTTTTTGATCATTTCCCACCATCACAGACTTGGAGGCAATCAATTGAAAAATTCAACTGACAAACGTTTTTTACCAGTGCCAAGTGTGGAATGCTGTTGGATCCAATATAGTCACTTGGCATTTTTGGGTGAATGAACAGTTTTGACAGCTGGAATAGCTCAGTTGGGAGAGCGTTAGACTGAAGATCTAAAGGTCCCTGGTTCAATCCTGGGTTTCAGCAAAGTCAATGGGTGGGAGACATACATTTGATTGGTTACAGTTTTGAAAAAAGACAATTTCTCATTTCATCATTTCAAATCAAGTAATACATTTCATGATTCCTTCAATGAAAATTTCAAAGAAAAATCTTGGACACCATTGATTGTCCTAGATATCAAAACAGGCAAAGGTTTCACTGACATTTGAACTCAGATCGCTGGATTCAAAGTCCACAGTGCTGACCATTACACCATGAAACCCTAGAACTTTGAGAGTATAGTGGAAAGAATACTAAATATGACTGGACTGCAATGTGCTTGTTCATAGATCCATAAATTGAGGACTTGGAACCATTCCTGCAGCAGTCCCACAATGGTCAAAATATCAATCAGTGAAATACTAGCAACCATTTGCAAAGGGCAAAATTCTTGTGTAGAGCACCATCACTTGCATTAAACAAAGTGGATATTTGCAAGTTTGGAAGTTTGATTTTTGGATGTCAGCATCCGTTCTCATTCGATACAGTATTACGAAGAGCATAATAAGACCCTTGGTTCCATCTCCAAAATCAATTAATGCATTGCAAGAGGCAGTCAATAATGTCCTAAGACATTTTTCAGAAACAAATGAAAAAACTTTCAAAGATTTGCTGAGAATATGAAATACTTAATGATTATAAATTTCCTCACCAATTGTCTTCTTGTGACAGAACACTTGAGAAGCATTTAAACAATTTGGTTCCACTGAGACTTGAACTCAGATCGCTGGATTCAGAGTCCAGAGTGCTAACAATTACACCATGGAACCGATGACCTGCAGTATTTTAACCTTTTTGTCACGATTCTCACAATGATTTTATTTGTGAGAAACCAAAGATTTGTGGCAACATGGTATATAATTGTTAGAGCATAGCTTGTATTGAATGACATGCAACAGAATCGGTTTTTCCATGACTGTAGGAGGCATGAGAATGCAACACACATTGGTAGATATTGAAAGAAAAGTTAAGATTTTTCTGAGTCTGAGCAGATAACGTATACGATCCAATTGCGCCTTTTGATCAATGTCCAGGTACAGTTCCTTCATATGTAGATGAGATTTTTGATCATTCCATCACAGACTTGGAGGCAATCAATTGAAAAACTCAACTGACAAACGTTTGTTACCAGTGCCAAGTGTGGAATGCTGTTGGATCCAATATAATCACTTGGCCTTTTTGGGTGAATGAACAGTTTTGTCAGCTGGAATAGCTCAGTTGGGAGAGCGTTAGACTGAAGATCTAAAGGTCCCTGGTTCAATCCTGGGTTTCAGCAAAGTCTATGAGTGGGAGAAAAACTTTGAATTGGTTAGCATTTTGAAAAAAGACAATTTCTCATTTCATCATTTCAAATCAAGTAATACATTTCATGATTCCTTCAATGAAAATTTCAAAGAGAAATCTTGGACACCATTGATTGTCCTAGATATCAAAACAGGCAAAGGTTTCACTGAGATTTGAACTCAGATCGCTGGATTCAAAGTCCAGAGTGCTGACCATTACACCATGAAACCCTAGAACTTTGAGAGTATAGTGGAAAGAATACTAAATATGACTGGACTGCAATGTGCTTGTTCATAGATCCATAAATTGAGGACTTGGAACCATTCCTGCAGCAGTCCCACAATGGTCAAAATATCAATCAGTGAAATACTAGCAACCATTTGCAAAGGGCAAAATTCTTGTGTAGAGCACCGTCACTTGCATTAAACAAAGTGGATATTTGCAAGTTTGGAAGTTTGATTTGTGGATGTCAGCATCCGTTCTCATTCGATACAGTATTACGAAGAGCATAATAAGACCCTTGGTTCCATCTCCAAAATCAATTAATGCATTGCAAGAGGCAGTCAATAATGTCCTAAGACATTTTTCAGAAACAAATGAAAAAACTTTCAAAGATTTGCTGAGAATATGAAATACTTAATGATTATAAATTTCCTCACCAATTGTCTTCTTGTGACAGAACACTTGAGAAGCATTTAAACAATTTGGTTCCACTGAGACTTGAACTCAGATCGCTGGATTCAGAGTCCAGAGTGCTAACCATTACACCATGGAACCGATGACCTGCAGTATTTTAACCTTTTTGTCACGATTCTCACAATGATTTTATTTGTGAGAAACCAAAGATTTGTGGCAACATGGTATATAATTGTTAGAGCATAGCTTGTATTGAATGACATGCAACAGAATCGGTTTTTCCATGACTGTAGGAGGCATGAGAATGCAACACACATTGGTAGATATTGAAAGAAAAGTTAAGATTTTTCTGAGTCTGAGCAGATAACGTATACGATCCAATTGCGCCTTTTGATCAATGTCCAGGTACAGTTCCTTCATATGTAGATGAGATTTTTGATCATTCCATCACAGACTTGGAGGCAATCAATTGAAAAACTCAACTGACAAACGTTTGTTACCAGTGCCAAGTGTGGAATGCTGTTGGATCCAATATAATCACTTGGCATTTTTGGGTCAATGAACAGTTTTGTCAGCTGGAATAGCTCAGTTGGGAGAGCGTTAGACTGAAGATCTAAAGGTCCCTGGTTCAATCCCGGGTTTCAGCAAAGTCTATGAGTGGGAGAAACACTTTGAATTGGTTAGCATTTTGAAAAAAGACAATTTCTCATTTCATCATTTCAAATCAAGTAATACATTTCATGATTCCTTCAATGAAATTTTCAAAGAGAAATTTTGGGCACCACTGATTGTCCTAGATATCAAAACAGGCAAAGGTTTCACTGAGATTTGAACTCAGATCGCTGGATTCAAAGTCCAGAGTGCTGACCATTACTCCATGAAACCCTAGAACTTTGAGAGTATAGCGGAAAGAATACTAAATATGACTGGACTGCAATGTGCTTGTTCATAGATCCATAAATTGAGGATTTGGAACTTTTCCCGCAGCAATCCCACAATGGTCAAAATATCAATCAGTGAAATACTAGCAACCATTTGCAAAGGGCAAAATTCTTGTGTAGAGACCATCACTTGCATTAAACAAAGTGGATATTTGCAAGATTGGAAGTTTGATTTGTGAATGTCAGCATCCGTTCTCATTCGATACAGTATTACGAAGAGCATAATAAGACCCTTGGTTCCATCTCCAAAATCAATTAATGCATTGCAAGAGGCAATCAATAATGTCCTAAGACATTTTTCAGAAACAAATGAAAAAACTTTCAAAGATTTGCAGAGAATATGAAATACTTAATGATTATAAATTTCCTCACCAATTGTCTTCTTGTGACAGAACACTTGAGAAGCATTTAACCAATTTGGTTCCACTGAGACTTGAACTCAGATCGCTGGATTCAGAGTCCAGAGTGCTAACCATTACACCATGGAACCGAAGACCCGCTGTATTTTAACCTTTTTGTCACGATTCTCACAATGATTTTAATTGTGAGAAAACCAAAGATTTGTGGCAACACGGTATATAATTGTTAGAGCATAGCTTGTATTGAATGACATGCAACAGAATCGGTTTTTCCATGACTGTAGGAGGCATGAGAATGCAACACACATTGGTAGATATTGAAAGAAAAGTTAAGATTTTACTGAGTCTGAGCAGATAACGAATAAGATCCAACTGCGCCTTTTGATCAATGTCCAGGTACAGTTCCTTCATATGTAGATGAGCTTTTTGATCATTTCCCACCATCACAGACTTGGAGGCAATCAATTGAAAAACTCAACTGACAAACTTTTGTTACCAGTGCCAAGTGTGGAATGCTGTTGGATCCAATATAGTCACTTGGCATTTTTGGGTGAATGAACAGTTTTGTCAGCTGGAATAGCTCAGTTGGGAGAGCGTTAGACTGAAGATCTAAAGGTCCCTGGTTCAATCCTGGGTTTCAGCAAAGTCTATGAGTGGGAGAAAAACTTTGAATTGGTTAGCATTTTGAAAAAAGACAATTTCTCATTTCATCATTTCAAATCAAGTAATACATTTCATGATTCCTTCAATGAAAATTTCAAAGAGAAATCTTGGACACCATTGATTGTCCTAGATATCAAAACAGGCAAAGGTTTCACTGAGATTTGAACTCAGATCGCTGGATTCAAAGTCCAGAGTGCTGACCATTACACCATGAAACCCTAGAACTTTGAGAGTATAGTGGAAAGAATACTAAATATGACTGGACTGCAATGTGCTTGTTCATAGATCCATAAATTGAGGACTTGGAACCATTCCTGCAGCAGTCCCACAATGGTCAAAATATCAATCAGTGAAATACTAGCAACCATTTGCAAAGGGCAAAATTCTTGTGTAGAGCACCGTCACTTGCATTAAACAAAGTGGATATTTGCAAGTTTGGAAGTTTGATTTGTGGATGTCAGCATCCGTTCTCATTCGATACAGTATTACGAAGAGCATAATAAGACCCTTGGTTCCATCTCCAAAATCAATTAATGCATTGCAAGAGGCAGTCAATAATGTCCTAAGACATTTTTCAGAAACAAATGAAAAAACTTTCAAAGATTTGCTGAGAATATGAAATACTTAATGATTATAAATTTCCTCACCAATTGTCTTCTTGTGACAGAACACTTGAGAAGCATTTAAACAATTTGGTTCCACTGAGACTTGAACTCAGATCGCTGGATTCAGAGTCCAGAGTGCTAACCATTACACCATGGAACCGAAGACCCGCTGTATTTAAACCTTTTTGTCACGATTCTCACAATGATTTTATTTGTGAGAAACCAAAGATTTGTGGCAACATGGTATATAATTGTTAGAGCATAGCTTGTATTGAATGACATGCAACAGAATCGGTTTTTCCATGACTGTAGGAGGCATGAGAATGCAACACACATTGGTAGATATTGAAAGAAAAGTTAAGATTTTTCTGAGTCTGAGCAGATAACGTATACGATCCAATTGCGCCTTTTGATCAATGTCCAGGTACAGTTCCTTCATATGTAGATGAGATTTTTGATCATTCCATCACAGACTTGGAGGCAATCAATTGAAAAACTCAACTGACAAACGTTTGTTACCAGTGCCAAGTGTGGAATGCTGTTGGATCCAATATAATCACTTGGCATTTTTGGGTCAATGAACAGTTTTGTCAGCTGGAATAGCTCAGTTGGGAGAGCGTTAGACTGAAGATCTAAAGGTCCCTGGTTCAATCCCGGGTTTCAGCAAAGTCTATGAGTGGGAGAAACACTTTGAATTGGTTAGCATTTTGAAAAAAGACAATTTCTCATTTCATCATTTCAAATCAAGTAATACATTTCATGATTCCTTCAATGAAATTTTCAAAGAGAAATTTTGGGCACCACTGATTGTCCTAGATATCAAAACAGGCAAAGGTTTCACTGAGATTTGAACTCAGATCGCTGGATTCAAAGTCCAGAGTGCTGACCATTACTCCATGAAACCCTAGAACTTTGAGAGTATAGCGGAAAGAATACTAAATATGACTGGACTGCAATGTGCTTGTTCATAGATCCATAAATTGAGGATTTGGAACTTTTCCCGCAGCAATCCCACAATGGTCAAAATATCAATCAGTGAAATACTAGCAACCATTTGCAAAGGGCAAAATTCTTGTGTAGAGACCATCACTTGCATTAAACAAAGTGGATATTTGCAAGATTGTAAGTTTGATTTGTGAATGTCAGCATCCGTTCTCATTCGATACAGTATTACGAAGAGCATAATAAGACCCTTGGTTCCATCTCCAAAATCAATTAATGCATTGCAAGAGGCAATCAATAATGTCCTAAGACATTTTTCAGAAACAAATGAAAAAACTTTCAAAGATTTGCAGAGAATATGAAATACTTAATGATTATAAATTTCCTCACCAATTGTCTTCTTGTGACAGAACACTTGAGAAGCATTTAACCAATTTGGTTCCACTGAGACTTGAACTCAGATCGCTGGATTCAGAGTCCAGAGTGCTAACCATTACACCATGGAACCGAAGACCCGCTGTATTTTAACCTTTTTGTCACGATTCTCACAATGATTTTAATTGTGAGAAAACCAAAGATTTGTGGCAACACGGTATATAATTGTTAGAGCATAGCTTGTATTGAATGACATGCAACAGAATCGGTTTTTCCATGACTGTAGGAGGCATGAGAATGCAACACACATTGGTAGATATTGAAAGAAAAGTTAAGATTTTACTGAGTCTGAGCAGATAACGAATAAGATCCAACTGCGCCTTTTGATCAATGTCCAGGTACAGTTCCTTCATATGTAGATGAGCTTTTTGATCATTTCCCACCATCACAGACTTGGAGGCAATCAATTGAAAAACTCAACTGACAAACTTTTGTTACCAGTGCCAAGTGTGGAATGCTGTTGGATCCAATATAGTCACTTGGCATTTTTGGGTGAATGAACAGTCTTGTCAGCTGGAATAGCTCAGTTGGGAGAGCGTTAGACTGAAGATCTAAAGGTCCCTGGTTCAATCCCGGGTTTCAGCAAAGTCTATGAGTGGGAGAAACACTTTGAATTGGTTAGCATTTTGAAAAAAGAAAATTTCTCATTTCATCATTTCAAATCAAGTAATACTTTTCATGATTCCTTCAATGAAAATTTCAAAGAGAAATCTTGGACACCATTGATTGTCCTAGATATCAAAACAGGCAAAGGTTTCACTGAGATTTGAACTCAGATCGCTGGATTCAAAGTCCAGAGTGCTGACCATTACACCATGAAACCCTAGAACTTTGAGAGTATAGCGGAAAGAATACTAAATATGACTGGACTGCAATGTGCTTGTTCATAGATCCATAAATTGAGGATTTGGAACTATTCCCGCAGCAATCCCACAATGGTCAAAATATCAATCAGTGAAATACTAGCAACCATTTGCAAAGGGCAAAATTCTTGTGTAGAGACCATCACTTGCATTAAACAAAGTGGATATTTGCAAGATTGGAAGTTTGATTTGTGAATGTCAGCATCCGTTCTCATTCGATACAGTATTACGAAGAGCATAATAAGACCCTTGGTTCCATCTCCAAAATCAATTAATGCATTGCAAGAGGCAATCAATAATGTCCTAAGACATTTCTCAGAAACAAATGAAAAAACTTTCAAAGATTTGCAGAGAATATGAAATACTTAATGATTATAAATTTCCTCACCAATTGTCTCCTTGTGACAGAACACTTGAGAAGCATTTAACCAATTTGGTTCCACTGAGACTTGAACTCAGATCGCTGGATTCAGAGTGCTAACCATTACACCATGGAACCGAAGACCCGCTGCATTTTAACCTTTTTGTCACGATTCTCACAATGATTTTATTTGTGAGAAACCAAAGATTTGTGGAAACACGGTATATAATTGTTAGAGCATAGCTTGTATTGAATGACATGCAACAGAATCGGTTTTTCCATGACTGTAGGAGGCATGAGAATGCAACACACATTGGTAGATATTGAAAGAAAAGTTAAGATTTTACTGAGTCTGAGCAGATAACGTATAAGATCCAACTGCGCCTTTTGATAAATGTCCAGGTACAGTTCCTTCATATGTAGATGAGCTTTTTGATCATTTCCCACCATCACAGACTTGGAGGCAATCGATTGAAAAACTCAACTGACAAACGTTTGTTACCAGTGCCAAGTGTGGAATGCTGTTGGATCCAATATAGTCACTTGGCATTTTTGGGTCAATGAACAGTTTTGTCAGCTGGAATAGCTCAGTTGGGAGAGCGTTAGACTGAAGATCTAAAGGTCCCTGGTTCAATCGCGGGTTTCAGCAAAGTCTATGAGTGGGAGAAACACTTTGAATTGGTCACAGTTTTGAAAAAAAAAACAATTTCTCATTTCATCATTTCAAATCAAGTAATACATTTCATGATTCCTTCAATGAAATTTTCAAAGAGAAATCTTGGACACCATTGATTGTCCTAGATATCAAAAGAGGCAAAGGTTTCACTGAGATTTGAAATCAGATCGCTGGATTTAAAGTCCAGAGTGCTGACCATTACACCATGAAACCCTAGAACTTTGAGAGTATAGTGGAAAGAATACTAAATATGACTGGACTGCAATGCGCTTGTTCATAGATCCATAAATTGAGGACTTGGAACCATTCCTGCAGCAATCCCACAATGGTCAAAATATCAATCAGTGAAATACTAGCAACCATTTGCAAAGGGCAAAATTCTTGTGTAGAGCACCATCACTTGCATTAAACAAAGTGGATATTTGCAAGTTTGGAAGTTTGATTTGTGGATGTCAGCATCCGTTCTCATTTGATACAGTATTACGAAGAGCATAATAAGACCCTTGGTTCCATCTCCAAAATAGATTAATGCATTGCAAGAGGCAATCAATAATGTCCAAAGACATTTTTCAGAAACAAATGAAAAAACTTTCAAAGATTTGCTGAGAATATGAAATACTTAATAATTATAAATTTCCTCACCAATTGTCTTCTTGTGACAGAACACTTGAGAAGCACTTAACCAATTTGGTTCCACTGAGACTTGAACTCAGATCGCTGGATTCAGAGTCCAGAGTGCTAACCATTACACCATGGAACCGATGACCCACTGTATTTTAACCTTTTTGTCACGATTCTCACAATGATTTTATTTGTGAGAAACCAAAGATTTGTGGCAACACGGTATATAATTGTTAGAGCATAGCTTGTATTGAATGACATGCAACAGAATCGGTTTTTCCATGACTGTAGGAGGCATGAGAATGCAACACACATTGGTAGATATTGAAAGAAAAGTTAAGATTTTACTCAGTCTGAGCAGATAACGTATAAGATCCAATTGCGCCTTTTGATCAATGTCCAGGTACAGTTCCTTCATATGTAGATGAGCTTTTTGATCATTTCCCACCATCACAGA
The DNA here is from genome assembly GCF_043380555.1 of Nothobranchius furzeri. Taxonomy (NCBI): domain Eukaryota; kingdom Metazoa; phylum Chordata; class Actinopteri; order Cyprinodontiformes; family Nothobranchiidae; genus Nothobranchius; species Nothobranchius furzeri. The sequence goes on from NC_091742.1 coordinate 27,530,812, forward strand.
CTTGGAGGCAATCAACTGAAAAACTCAACTGACAAACGTTTGTTACCAGTGCCAAGTGTGGAATGCTGTTGGATCCAATATAATCACTTGGCATTTTTGGGTGAATGAACAGTTTTGTCAGCTGGAATAGCTCAGTTGGGAGAGCGTTAGACTGAAGATCTAAAGGTCCCTGGTTCAATCCCGGGTTTCAGCAAAGTCTTTGAGTGGGAGAAACACTTTGAATTGGTCACAGTTTTGACAAAAGACAATTTCTCATTTCATCATTTCAAATCAAGTAATACATTTCATGATTCCTTCAATGAAATTTTCAAAGAGAAATCTTGGACACCATTGATTGTCCTAGATATCAAAACAGGCAAAGGTTTCACTGAGATTTGAACTCAGATCGCTGGATTCAAAGTCCAGAGTGCTGACCATTACACCATGAAACCCTAGAACTTTGAGAGTATAGTGGAAAGAATACTAAATATGACTGGACTGCAATGCGCTTGTTCATAGATCCATAAATTGAGGACTTGGAACCATTCCTGCAGCAATCCCACAATGGTCAAAATATCAATCAGTGAAATACTAGCAACCATTTGCAAAGGGCAAAATTCTTGTGTAGAGCACCATCACTTGCATTAAACAAAGTGGATATTTGCAAGTTTGGAAGTTTGATTTGTGGATGTCAGCATCCGTTCTCATTCGATACAGTATTACGAAGAGCATAATAAGACCCTTGGTTCCATCTCCAAAATCAATTAATGCATTGCAAGAGGCAGTCAATAATGTCCTAAGACATTTTTCAGAAACAAATGAAAAAACTTTCAAAGATTTGCTGAGAATATGAAATACTTAATGATTATAAATTTCCTCACCAGTTGTCTTCTTGTGACAGAATACTTGAGAAGCACTTAACCAATTTGGTTCCACTGAGACTTGAACTCAGATCGCTGGATTCAGAGTCCAGAGTGCTAACCATTACACCATGGAACCGATGACCCGCTGTATTTTAACCTTTTTGTCACGATTCTCACAATGATTTTATTTGTGAGAAACCAAAGATTTGTGGCAACACGGTATATAATTGTTAGAGCATAGCTTGTATTGAATGACATGCAACAGAATCGGTTTTTCCATGACTGTAGGAGGCATGAGAATGCAACACACATTGGTAGATATTGAAAGAAAAGTTAAGATTTTACTCAGTCTGAGCAGATAACGTATACGATCCAATAGCGCCTTTTGATCAATGTGCAGGTACAGTTCCTTCATATGTAGATGAGCTTTTTGATCATTTCCCACCATCACAGACTTGGAGGCAATCAACTGAAAAACTCAACTGACAAACGTTTGTTACCAGTGCCAAGTGTGGAATGCTGTTGGATCCAATATAATCACTTGGCATTTTTGGGTGAATGAACAGTTTTGTCAGCTGGAATAGCTCAGTTGGGAGAGCGTTAGACTGAAGATCTAAAGGTCCCTGGTTCAATCCCGGGTTTCAGCAAAGTCTATGAGTGGGAGAAACACTTTGAATTGGTTATCATTTTGAAAAAAGACAATTCTCATTTCATCATTTCAAATCAAGTAATACATTTCATGATTCCTTCAATGAAATTTTCAAAGAGAAATCTTGGACACGATTGATTGTCCTAGATATCAAAACAGGCAAAGGTTCCACTGAGACTTGAACTCAGATCACTGAATTCAGAGTCCAGAGTGCTAACCATTACACCATGGAACCGATGACCCGCTGTATTTTAACCTTTTTGTCACGATTCTCACAATTATTTTATTTGTGAGAAACCAAAGATTTGTGGCAATACGGTATATAATTGTTAGAGCATAGCTTGTATTGAATGACATGCAACAGAATCGGTTTTTCCATGACTGTAGGAGGCATGAGAATGCAACACACATTGGTAGATATTGAAAGAAAAGTTGATTTTACTCAGTCTGAGCAGATAACGTATACGATCCAATTGCGTCTTTTGATCAATGTCCAGGTACAGTTCCTTCATATATAGATTAGCTTTTTGATCATTTCCCACCATCACAGACTTGGAGGCAATCAATTGAAAAACTCAAATGACAAACGTTTTTTACCAGTGCCAAGTGTGGAATGCTGTTGGATCCAATATAGTCACTTGGCATTTTTGGGTGAATGAACAGTTTTGACAGCTGGAATAGCTCAGTTGGGAGAGCGTTAGATTGAAGCTCTAAAGGTCCCTGGTTCAATCCCGGGTTTCAGCAAAGTCAATGGGTGGGAGACATACATTTGATTGGTTACAGTTTTGAAAAAAGACAATTTCTCATTTCATCATTTCAAATCAAGTAATACATTTCATGATTCCTTCAATGAAAATTTCAAAGAAAAATCTTGGACACCATTGATTGTCCTAGATATCAAAACAGGCAAAGGTTTCACTGACATTTGAACTCAGATCGCTGGATTCAAAGTCCAGAGTGCTGACCATTACACCATGAAACCCTAGAACTTTGAGAGTATAGTGGAAAGAATACTAAATATGACTGGACTGCAATGTGCTTGTTCATAGATCCATAAATTGAGGACTTGGAACCATTCCTGCAGCAGTCCCACAATGGTCAAAATATCAATCAGTGAAATACTAGCAACCATTTGCAAAGGGCAAAATTCTTGTGTAGAGCACCATCACTTGCATTAAACAAAGTGGATATTTGCAAGTTTGGAAGTTTGATTTGTGGATGTCAGCATCCGTTCTCATTCGATACAGTATTACGAAGAGCATAATAAGACCCTTGGTTCCATCTCCAAAATCAATTAATGCATTGCAAGAGGCAGTCAATAATGTCCTAAGACATTTTTCAGAAACAAATGAAAAAACTTTCAAAGATTTGCTGAGAATATGAAATACTTAATGATTATAAATTTCCTCACCAATTGTCTTCTTGTGACAGAACACTTGAGAAGCATAAACAATTTGGTTCCACTGAGACTTGAACTCAGATCGCTGGATTCAGAGTCCAGAGTGCTAACCATTACACCATGGAACCGATGACCTGCAGTATTTTAACCTTTTTGTCACGATTCTCACAATGATTTTATTTGTGAGAAACCAAAGATTTGTGGCAACATGGTATATAATTGTTAGAGCATAGCTTGTATTGAATGACATGCAACAGAATCGGTTTTTCCATGACTGTAGGAGGCATGAGAATGCAACACACATTGGTAGATATTGAAAGAAAAGTTAAGATTTTTCTGAGTCTGAGCAGATAACATATAAGATCCAACTGCGCCTTTTGATCAATGTCCAGGTACAGTTCCTTCATATGTAGATGAGATTTTTGATCATTCCATCACAGACTTGGAGGCAATCAATTGAAAAACTCAACTGACAAACATTTGTTACCAGTGCCAAGTGTGGAATGCTGTTGGATCCAATATAATCACTTGGCCTTTTTGGGTGAATGAACAGTTTTGTCAGCTGGAATAGCTCAGTTGGGAGAGCGTTAGACTGAAGATCTAAAGGTCCCTGGTTCAATCCTGGGTTTCAGCAAAGTCTATGAGTGGGAGAAAAACTTTGAATTGGTTAGCATTTTGAAAAAAGACAATTTCTCATTTCATCATTTCAAATCAAGTAATACATTTCATGATTCCTTCAATGAAAATTTCAAAGAGAAATCTTGGACACCATTGATTGTCCTAGATATCAAAACAGGCAAAGGTTTCACTGAGATTTGAACTCAGATCGCTGGATTCAAAGTCCAGAGTGCTGACCATTACACCATGAAACCCTAGAACTTTGAGAGTATAGTGGAAAGAATACTAAATATGACTGGACTGCAATGTGCTTGTTCATAGATCCATAAATTGAGGACTTGGAACCATTCCTGCAGCAGTCCCACAATGGTCAAAATATCAATCAGTGAAATACTAGCAACCATTTGCAAAGGGCAAAATTCTTGTGTAGAGCACCGTCACTTGCATTAAACAAAGTGGATATTTGCAAGTTTGGAAGTTTGATTTGCGGATGTCAGCATCCGTTCTCATTCGATACAGTATTACGAAGAGCATAATAAGACCCTTGGTTCCATCTCCAAAATCAATTAATGCATTGCAAGAGGCAGTCAATAATGTCCTAAGACATTTTTCAGAAACAAATGAAAAAACTTTCAAAGATTTGCTGAGAATATGAAATACTTAATGATTATAAATTTCCTCACCAATTGTCTTCTTGTGACAGAACACTTGAGAAGCATTTAAACAATTTGGTTCCACTGAGACTTGAACTCAGATCGCTGGATTCAGAGTCCAGAGTACTAACCATTACACCATGGAACCAATGACCTGCAGTATTTTAACCTTTTTGTCACGATTCTCACAATGATTTTATTTGTGAGAAACCAAAGATTTGTGGCAACATGGTATATAATTGTTAGAGCATAGCTTGTATTGAATGACATGCAACAGAATCGGTTTTTCCATGACTGTAGGAGGCATGAGAATGCAACACACATTGGTAGATATTGAAAGAAAAGTTAAGATTTTTCTGAGTCTGAGCAGATAACGTATACGATCCAATTGCGCCTTTTGATCAATGTCCAGGTACAGTTCCTTCATATGTAGATGAGATTTTTGATCATTCCATCACAGACTTGGAGGCAATCAATTGAAAAACTCAACTGACAAACGTTTGTTACCAGTGCCAAGTGTGGAATGCTGTTGGATCCAATATAATCACTTGGCCTTTTTGGGTGAATGAACAGTTTTGTCAGCTGGAATAGCTCAGTTGGGAGAGCGTTAGACTGAAGATCTAAAGGTCCCTGGTTCAATCCTGGGTTTCAGCAAAGTCTATGAGTGGGAGAAAAACTTTGAATTGGTTAGCATTTTGAAAAAAGACAATTTCTCATTTCATCATTTCAAATCAAGTAATACATTTCATGATTCCTTCAATGAAAATTTCAAAGAGAAATCTTGGACACCATTGATTGTCCTAGATATCAAAACAGGCAAAGGTTTCACTGAGATTTGAACTCAGATCGCTGGATTCAAAGTCCAGAGTGCTGACCATTACTCCATGAAACCCTAGAACTTTGAGAGTATAGTGGAAAGAATACTAAATATGACTGGACTGCAATATGCTTGTTCATAGATCCATAAATTGAGGACTTGGAACCATTCCTGCAGCAATCCCACAATGGTCAAAATATCAATCAGTGAAATACTAGCAACCATTTGCAAAGGGCAAAATTCTTGTGTAGAGCACCATCACTTGCATTAAACAAAGTGGATATTTGCAAGTTTGGAAGTTTGATTTGTGGATGTCAGCATCCGTTCTCATTCGATACAGTATTACGAAGAGCATAAGACCCTTGGTTCCATCTCCAAAATCAATTAATGCATTGCAAGAGGCAATCAATAATGTCCTAAGACATTTTTCAGAAACAAATGAAAAAAACTTTCAAAGATTTGCAGAGAATATGAAATACTTAATGATTATAAATTTCCTCACCAATTGTCTTCTTGTGACAGAACACTTGAGAAGCATTTAACCAATTTGGTTCCACTGAGACTTGAACTCAGATCGCTGGATTCAGAGTGCTAACCATTACACCATGGAACCGAAGACCCGCTGTATTTTAACCTTTTTGTCACGATTCTCACAATGATTTTAATTGTGAGAAAACCAAAGATTTGTGGCAACACGGTATATAATTGTTAGAGCATAGCTTGTATTGAATGACATGCAACAGAATCGGGTTTTCCATGACTGTAGGAGGCATGAGAATGCAACACACATTGGTAGATATTGAAAGAAAAGTTAAGATTTTACTGAGTCTGAGCAGATAACGAATAAGATCCAACTGCGCCTTTTGATCAATGTCCAGGTACAGTTCCTTCATATGTAGATGAGCTTTTTGATCATTTCCCACCATCACAGACTTGGAGGCAATCAATTGAAAAACTCAACTGACAAACTTTTGTTACCAGTGCCAAGTGTGGAATGCTGTTGGATCCAATATAGTCACTTGGCATTTTTGGGTGAATGAACAGTTTTGTCAGCGGGAATAGCTCAGTTGGGAGAGCGTTAGACTGAAGATCTAAAGGTCCCTGGTTCAATCCCGGGTTTCAGCAAAGTCTATGAGTGGGAGAAACACTTTGAATTGGTTAGCATTTTGAAAAAAGAAAATTTCTCATTTCATAATACTTTTCATGATTCCTTCAATGAAAATTTCAAAGAGAAATCTTGGACACCATTGATTGTCCTAGATATCAAAACAGGCAAAGGTTTCACTGAGATTTGAACTCAGATCGCTGGATTCAAAGTCCAGAGTGCTGACCATTACACCATGAAACCCTAGAACTTTGAGAGTATAGCGGAAAAAATACTAAATATGACTGGACTGCAATGTGCTTGTTCATAGATCCATAAATTGAGGATTTGGAACTATTCCCGCAGCAATCCCACAATGGTCAAAATATCAATCAGTGAAATACTAGCAACCATTTGCAAAGGGCAAAATTCTTGTGTAGAGACCATCACTTGCATTAAACAAAGTGGATATTTGCAAGATTGGAAGTTTGATTTGTGAATGTCAGCATCCGTTCTCATTCGATACAGTATTACGAAGAGCATAATAAGACCCTTGGTTCCATCTCCAAAATCAATTAATGCATTGCAAGAGGCAATCAATAATGTCCTAAGACATTTCTCAGAAACAAATGAAAAAACTTTCAAAGATTTGCAGAGAATATGAAATACTTAATGATTATAAATTTCCTCACCAATTGTCTTCTTGTGACAGAACACTTGAGAAGCATTTAACCAATTTGGTTCCACTGAGACTTGAACTCAGATCGCTGGATTCAGAGTGCTAACCATTACACCATGGAACCGAAGACCCGCTGCATTTTAACCTTTTTGTCACGATTCTCACAATGATTTTATTTGTGAGAAACCAAAGATTTGTGGAAACACGGTATATAATTGTTAGAGCATAGCTTGTATTGAATGACATGCAACAGAATCGGTTTTTCCATGACTGTAGGAGGCATGAGAATGCAACACACATTGGTAGATATTGAAAGAAAAGTTAAGATTTTACTGAGTCTGAGCAGATAACGAATAAGATCCAACTGCGCCTTTTGATCAATGTCCAGGTACAGTTCCTTCATATGTAGATGAGCTTTTTGATCATTTCCCACCATCACAGACTTGGAGGCAATCAATTGAAAAACTCAACTGACAAACGTTTGTTACCAGTGCCAAGTGTGGAATGCTGTTGGATCCAATATAGTCACTTGGCATTTTTGGGTGAATGAACAGTTTTGTCAGCTGGAATAGCTCAGTTGGGAGAGCGTTAGACTGAAGATCTAAAGGTCCCTGGTTCAATCCCGGGTTTCAGCAAAGTCTATGAGTGGGAGAAGCACTTTGAATTGGTTAGCATTTTGAAAAAAGACAATTTCTCATTTCATCATTTCAAATCAAGTAATACTTTTCATGATTCCTTCAATGAAAATTTCAAAGAGAAATCTTGGACACCATTGATTGTCCTAGATATCAAAACAGGCAAAAGTTTCACTGAGATTTGAACTCAGATCGCTGGATTCAAAGTCCAGAGTGCTGACCATTACACCATGAAACCCTAGAACTTTGAGAGTATAGCGGAAAGAATACTAAATATGACTGGACTGCAATGTGCTTGTTCATAGATCCATAAATTGAGGATTTGGAACTATTCCCGCAGCAATCCCACAATGGTCAAAATATCAATCAGTGAAATACTAGCAACCATTTGCAAAGGGCAAAATTCTTGTGTAGAGACCATCACTTGCATTAAACAAAGTGGATATTTGCAAGATTGGAAGTTTGATTTGTGAATGTCAGCATCCGTTCTCATTCGATACAGTATTACGAAGAGCATAATAAGACCCTTGGTTCCATCTCCAAAATCAATTAATGCATTGCAAGAGGCAATCAATAATGTCCTAAGACATTTCTCAGAAACAAATGAAAAAACTTTCAAAGATTTGCAGAGAATATGAAATACTTAATGATTATAAATTTCCTCACCAATTGTCTTCTTGTGACAACACTTGAGAAGCATTTAACCAATTTGGTTCCACTGAGACTTGAACTCAGATCGCTGGATTCAGAGTGCTAACCATTACACCATGGAACCGAAGACCCGCTGCATTTTAACCTTTTTGTCACGATTCTCACAATGATTTTATTTGTGAGAAACCAAAGATTTGTGGAAACACGGTATATAATTGTTAGAGCATAGCTTGTATTGAATGACATGCAACAGAATCGGTTTTTCCATGACTGTAGGAGGCATGAGAATGCAACACACATTGGTAGATATTGAAAGAAAAGTTAAGATTTTACTGAGTCTGAGCAGATAACATATAAGATCCAACTGCGCCTTTTGATCAATGTCCAGGTACAGTTCCTTCATATGTAGATGAGCTTTTTGATCATTTCCCACCATCACAGACTTGGAGGCAATCGATTGAAAAACTCAACTGACAAACGTTTGTTACCAGTGCCAAGTGTAGAATGCTGTTGGATCCAATATAGTCACTTGGCATTTTTGGGTCAATGAACAGTTTTGTCAGCTGGAATAGCTCAGTTGGGAGAGCGTTAGACTGAAGATCTAAAGGTACCTGGTTCAATCCCGGGTTTCAGCAAAGTCTATGAGTGGGAGAAACACTTTGAACTGGTTAGCATTTTGAAAAAAGACAATTTCTCATTTCATCATTTCAAATCCAGTAATACATTTCATGATTCCTTCAATGAAAATTTCAAAGAGAAATCTTGGACACCATTGATTGTCCTAGATATCAAAACAGGCAAAGGTTTCACTGAGATTTGAACTCAGATAGCTGGATTCAAAGTCCAGAGTGCTGACCATTACACCATGAAACCCTAGAACTTTGAGAGTATAGCGGAAAGAATACTAAATATGACTGGACTGCAATGTGCTTGTTCATAGATCCATAAATTGAGGATTTGGAACTATTCCCGCAGCAATCCCACAATGGTCAAAATATCAATCAGTGAAATACTAGCAACCATTTGCAAAGGGCAAAATTCTTGTGTAGAGACCATCACTTGCATTAAACAAAGTGGATATTTGCAAGATTGGAAGTTTGATTTGTGAATGTCAGCATCCGTTCTCATTCGATACAGTATTACGAAGAGCATAATAAGACCCTTGGTTCCATCTCCAAAATCAATTAATGCATTGCAAGAGGCAATCAATAATGTCCTAAGACATTTCTCAGAAACAAATGAAAAAACTTTCAAAGATTTGCAGAGAATATGAAATACTTAATGATTATAAATTTCCTCACCAATTGTCTTCTTGTGACAGAACACTTGAGAAGCATTTAACCAATTTGGTTCCACTGAGACTTGAACTCAGATCGCTGGATTCAGAGTGCTAACCATTACACCATGAAACCGAAGACCCGCTGCATTTTAACCTTTTTGTCACGATTCTCACAATGATTTTATTTGTGAGAAACCAAAGATTTGTGGAAACACGGTATATAATTGTTAGAGCATAGCTTGTATTGAATGACATGCAACAGAATCGGTTTTTCCATGACTGTAGGAGGCATGAGAATGCAACACACATTGGTAGATATTGAAAGAAAAGTTAAGATTTTACTGAGTCTGAGCAGATAACGTATAAGATCCAACTGCGCCTTTTGATCAATGTCCAGGTACAGTTCCTTCATATGTAGATGAGCTTTTTGATCATTTCCCACCATCACAGACTTGGAGGCAATCGATTGAAAAACTCAACTGACAAACGTTTGTTACCAGTGCCAAGTGTAGAATGCTGTTGGATCCAATATAGTCACTTGGCATTTTTGGGTCAATGAACAGTTTTGTCAGCTGGAATAGCTCAGTTGGGAGAGCGTTAGACTGAAGATCTAAAGGTCCCTGGTTCAATCCCGGGTTTCAGCAAAGTCTATGAGTGGGAGAAACACTTTGAATTGGTTAGCATTTTGAAAAAAGACAATTTCTCATTTCATCATTTCAAATCAAGTAATACATTTCATGATTCCTTCAATGAAAATTTCAAAGAGAAATCTTGGACACCATTGATTGTCCTAGATATCAAAACAGGCAAAGGTTTCACTGAGATTTGAACTCACATCGCTGGATTCAAAGTCCAGAGTGCTGACCATTACACCATGAAACCCTAGAACTTTGAGAGTATAGTGGAAAGAATACTAAATATGACTGGACTGCAATGTGCTTGTTCATAGATCCATAAATTGAGGACTTGGAACCATTCCCGCAGCAATCCCACAATGGTCAAAATATCAATCAGTGAAATACTAGCAACCATTTGCAAAGAGCAAAATTCTTGTGTAGAGATTATCACTTGCATTAAACAAAGTGGATATTTGCAAGATTGGAAGTTTGATTTGTGAATGTCAGCATCCGTTCTCATTCGATACAGTATTACGAAGAGCATAATAAGACCCTTGGTTCCATCTCCAAAATCAATTAATGCATTGCAAGAGGCAATCAATAATGTCCTAAGACATTTTTCAGAAACAAATGAAAAAACTTTCAAAGATTTGCAGAGAATATGAAATACTTAATAATTATAAATTTCCTCACCAATTGTCTTCTTGTGACAGAACACTTGAGAAGCATTTAACCAATTTGGTTCCACTGAGACTTGAACTCAGATCGCTGGATTCAGAGTCCAGAGTGCTAACCATTACACCATGGAACCGAAGACCCCCTGTATTTTAACCTTTTTGTCACGATTCTCACAATGATTTTATTTGTGAGAAAACCAAAGATTTGTGGCAACACGGTATATAATTGTTAGAGCATAGCTTGTATTGAATGACATGCAACAGAATCGGTTTTTCCACGACTGTAGGAGGCATGAGAATGCAACACACATTGGTAGATATTGAAAGAAAAGTTAAGATTTTACTGAGTCTGAGCAGATAACGTATAAGATCCAACTGCGCCTTTTGATCAATGTCCAGGTACAGTTCCTTCATATGTAGATGAGCTTTTTGATCATTTCTCACCATCACAGACTTGGAGGCAATCGATTGAAAAACTCAACTGACAAACGTTTGTTACCAGTGCCAAGTGTGGAATGCTGTTGGATCCAATATAGTCACTTGGCATTTTTGGGTCAATGAACAGTTTTGTCAGCTGGAATAGCTCAGTTGGGAGAGCGTTAGACTGAAGATCTAAAGGTCCCTGGTTCAATCCCGGGTTTCAGCAAAGTCTATGAGTGGGAGAAACACTTTGAATTGGTTAGCATTTTGAAAAAAGACAATTTCTCATTTCATCATTTCAAATCAAGTAATACTTTTCATGATTCCTTCAATGAAAATTTCAAAGAGAAATCTTGGACACCATTGATTGTCCTAGATATCAAAACAGGCAAAGGTTTCACTGAGATTTGAACTCAGATCGCTGGATTCAAAGTCCAGAGTGCTGACCATTACACCATGAAACCCTAGAACTTTGAGAGTATAGCGGAAAGAATACTAAATATGACTGGACTGCAATGTGCTTGTTCATAGATCCATAAATTGAGGATTTGGAACTATTCCCGCAGCAATCCCACAATGGTCAAAATATCAATCAGTGAAATACTAGCAACCATTTGCAAAGGGCAAAATTCTTGTGTAGAGACCATCACTTGCATTAAACAAAGTGGATATTTGCAAGATTGGAAGTTTGATTTGTGAATGTCAGCATCCGTTCTCATTCGATACAGTATTACGAAGAGCATAATAAGACCCTTGGTTCCATCTCCAAAATCAATTAATGCATTGCAAGAGGCAATCAATAATGTCCTAAGACATTTCTCAGAAACAAATGAAAAAACTTTCAAAGATTTGCAGAGAATATGAAATACTTAATGATTATAAATTTCCTCACCAATTGTCTTCTTGTGACAGAACACTTGAGAAGCATTTAACCAATTTGGTTCCACTGAGACTTGAACTCAGATCGCTGGATTCAGAGTCCAGAGTGCTAACCATTACACCATGGAACCGAAGACCCCCTGTATTTTAACCTTTTTGTCACGATTCTCACAATGATTTTATTTGTGAGAAAACCAAAGATTTGTGGCAACACGGTATATAATTGTTAGAGCATAGCTTGTATTGAATGACATGCAACAGAATCGGTTTTTCCATGACTGTAGGAGGCATGAGAATGCAACACACATTGGTAGATATTGAAAGAAAAGTTAAGATTTTACTGAGTCTGAGCAGATAACATATAAGATCCAACTGCGCCTTTTGATCAATGTCCAGGTACAGTTCCTTCATATGTAGATGAGCTTTTTGATCATTTCTCACCATCACAGACTTGGAGGCAATCGATTGAAAAACTCAACTGACAAACGTTTGTTACCAGTGCCAAGTGTGGAATGCTGTTGGATCCAATATAGTCACTTGGCATTTTTGGGTCAATGAACAGTTTTGTCAGCTGGAATAGCTCAGTTGGGAGAGCGTTAGACTGAAGATCTAAAGGTCCCTGGTTCAATCCCGGGTTTCAGCAAAGTCTATGAGTGGGAGAAACACTTTGAATTGGTTAGCATTTTGAAAAAAGACAATTTCTCATTTCAAATCAAGTAATACATTTCATGATTCCTTCAATGAAATTTTCAAAGAGAAATCTTGGGCACCATTGATTGTCCTAGATATCAAAACAGGCAAAGGTTTCACTGAGATTTGAACTCAGATCGCTGGATTCAAAGTCCAGAGTGCTGACCATTACACCATGAAACCCTAGAACTTTGAGAGTATAGTGGAAAGAATACTAAATATGACTGGACTGCAATGTGCTTGTTCATAGATCCATAAATTGAGGACTTGGAACCATTCACGCAGCAATCCCACAATGGTCAAAATATCAATCAGTGAAATACTAGCAACCATTTGCAAAGGGCAAAATTCTTGTGTAGAGATTATCACTTGCATTAAACAAAGTGGATATTTGCAAGATTGGAAGTTTGATTTGTGAATGTCAGCATCCGTTCTCATTCGATACAGTATTACGAAGAGCATAATAAGACCCTTGGTTCCATCTCCAAAATCAATTAATGCATTGCAAGAGGCAATCAATAATGTCCTAAGACATTTTTCAGAAACAAATGAAAAAACTTTCAAAGATTTGCAGAGAATATGAAATACTTAATGATTATAAATTTCCTCACCAATTGTCTTCTTGTGACAGAACACTTGAGAAGCATTTAAGCAATTTGGTTCCACTGAGACTTGAACTCAGATCGCTGGATTCAGAGTCCAGAGTGCTAACCATTACACCATGGAACCGAAGACCCCCTGTATTTTAACCTTTTTGTCACGATTCTCACAATGATTTTATTTGTGAGAAAACCAAAGATTTGTGGCAACACGGTATATAATTGTTAGAGCATAGCTTGTATTGAATGACATGCAACAGAATCGGTTTTTCCATGACTGTGGGAGGCATGAGAATGCAACACACATTGGTAGATATTGAAAGAAAAGTTAAGATTTTACTGAGTCTGAGCAGATAACGTATAAGATCCAACTGCGCCTTTTGATCAATGTCCAGGTACAGTTCCTTCATATGTAGATGAGCTTTTTGATCATTTCTCACCATCACAGACTTGGAGGCAATCGATTGAAAAACTCAACTGACAAACGTTTGTTACCAGTGCCAAGTGTGGAATGCTGTTGGATCCAATATAGTCACTTGGCATTTTTGGGTCAATGAACAGTTTTGTCAGCTGGAATAGCTCAGTTGGGAGAGCGTTAGACTGAAGATCTAAAGGTCCCTGGTTCAATCCCGGGTTTCAGCAAAGTCTATGAGTGGGAGAAACACTTTGAATTGGTTAGCATTTTGAAAAAAGACAATTTCTCATTTCATCATTTCAAATCAAGTAATACTTTTCATGATTCCTTCAATGAAAATTTCAAAGAGAAATCTTGGACACCATTGATTGTCCTAGATATCAAAACAGGCAAAGGTTTCACTGAGATTTGAACTCAGATCGCTGGATTCAAAGTCCAGAGTGCTGACCATTACACCATGAAACCCTAGAACTTTGAGAGTATAGCGGAAAGAATACTAAATATGACTGGACTGCAATGTGCTTGTTCATAGATCCATAAATTGAGGATTTGGAACTATTCCCGCAGCAATCCCACAATGGTCAAAATATCAATCAGTGAAATACTAGCAACCATTTGCAAAGGGCAAAATTCTTGTGTAGAGACCATCACTTGCATTAAACAAAGTGGATATTTGCAAGATTGGAAGTTTGATTTGTGAATGTCAGCATCCGTTCTCATTCGATACAGTATTACGAAGAGCATAATAAGACCCTTGGTTCCATCTCCAAAATCAATTAATGCATTGCAAGAGGCAATCAATAATGTCCTAAGACATTTCTCAGAAACAAATGAAAAAACTTTCAAAGATTTGCAGAGAATATGAAATACTTAATGATTATAAATTTCCTCACCAATTGTCTTCTTGTGACAGAACACTTGAGAAGCATTTAACCAATATGGTTCCACTGAGACTTGAACTCAGATCGCTGGATTCAGAGTCCAGAGTGCTAACCATTAAACCATGGAACCGAAGACCCCCTGTATTTTAACCTTTTTGTCACGATTCTCACAATGATTTTATTTGTGAGAAAACCAAAGATTTGTGGCAACACGGTATATAATTGTTAGAGCATAGCTTGTATTGAATGACATGCAACAGAATCGGTTTTTCCATGACTGTAGGAGGCATGAGAATGCAACACACATTGGTAGATATTGAAAGAAAAGTAAAGATTTTACTGAGTCTGAGCAGATAACATATAAGATCCAACTGCGCCTTTTGATCAATGTCCAGGTACAGTTCCTTCATATGTAGATGAGCTTTTTGATCATTTCTCACCATCACAGACTTGGAGGCAATCAATTGAAAAACTCAACTGACAAACGTTTGTTACCAGTGCCAAGTGTGGAATGCTGTTGGATACAATATAGTCACTTGGCATTTTTGGGTCAATGAACAGCTTTGTCAGCTGGAATAGCTCAGTTGGGAGAGCGTTAGACTGAAGATCTAAAGGTCCCTGGTTCAATCCCGGGTTTCAGCAAAGTCTATGAGTGGGAGAAACACTTTGAATTGGTTAGCATTTTGAAAAAAGACAATTTCTCATTTCATCATTTCAAATCAAGTAATACATTTCATGATTCCTTCAATGAAATTTTCAAAGAGAAATCTTGGGCACCATTGATTGTCCTAGATATCAAAACAGGCAAAGGTTTCACTGAGATTTGAACTCAGATCGCTGGATTCAAAGTCCAGAGTGCTGACCATTACACCATGAAACCCTAGAACTTTGAGAGAATAGCGGAAAGAATACTAAATATGACTGGACTGCAATGTGCTTGTTCATAGATCCATAAATTGAGGATTTGGAACTATTCCCGCAGCAATCCCACAATGGTCAAAATATCAATCAGTGAAATACTAGCAACCATTTGCAAAGGGCAAAATTCTTGTGTAGAGACCATCACTTGCATTAAACAAAGTGGATATTTGCAAGATTGGAAGTTTGATTTGTGAATGTCAGCATCCGTTCTCATTCGATACAGTATTACGAAGAATATAATAAGACCCTTGGTTCCATCTCCAAAATCAATTAATGCATTGCAAGAGGCAATCAATAATGTCCTTAGACATTTCTCAGAAACAAATGAAAAAACTTTCAAAGATTTGCAGAGAATATGAAATACTTAATGATTATAAATTTCCTCACCAATTGTCTTCTTGTGACAACACTTGAGAAGCATTTAACCAATTTGGTTCCACTGAGACTTGAACTCAGATCGCTGGATTCAGAGTGCTAACCATTACACCATGGAACCGAAGACCCGCTGCATTTTAACCTTTTTGTCACGATTCTCACAATGATTTTATTTGTGAGAAACCAAAGATTTGTGGCAACACGGTATATAATTGTTAGAGCATAGCTTGTATTGAATGACATGCAACAGAATCGGTTTTTCCATGACTGTAGGAGGCATGAGAATGCAACACACATTGGTAGATATTGAAAGAAAAGTTAAGATTTTACTGAGTCTGAGCAGATAACATATAAGATCCAACTGCGCCTTTTGATCAATGTCCAGGTACAGTTCCTTCATATGTAGATGAGCTTTTTGATCATTTCCCACCATCACAGACTTGGAGGCAATCGATTGAAAAACTCAACTGACAAACGTTTGTTACCAGTGCCAAGTGTAGAATGCTGTTGGATCCAATATAGTCACTTGCCATTTTTGGGTCAATGAACAGTTTTGTCAGCTGGAATAGCTCAGTTGGGAGAGTGTTAGACTGAAGATCTAAAGGTCCCTGGTTCAATCCCAGGCTTCAGCAAAGTCTATGAGTGGGAGAAACACTTTGAATTGGTTAGCATTTTGAAAAAAGACAATTTCTCATTTCATCATTTCAAATCAAGTAATACATTTCATGATTCCTTCAATGAAAATTTCAAAGAGAAATCTTGGACACCATTGATTGTCCTAGATATCAAAACAGGCAAAGGTTTCACTGACATTTGAACTCAGATCGCTGGATTCAAAGTCCAGAGTGCTGACCATTACACCATGAAACCCTAGAACTTTGAGAGTATAGTGGAAAGAATACTAAATATGACTGGACTGCAATGTGCTTGTTCATAGATCCATAAATTGAGGACTTGGAACCATTCCCGCAGCAATCCCACAATGGTCAAAATATCAATCAGTGAAATACTAGCAACCATTTGCAAAGGGCAAAATTCTTGTGTAGAGACCATCACTTGCATTAAACAAAGTGGATATTTGCAAGATTGGAAGTTTGATTTGTGAATGTCAGCATCCGTTCTCATTCGATACAGTATTACGAAGAGCATAATAAGACCCTTGGTTCCATCTCCAAAATCAATTAATGCATTGCAAGAGGCAATCAATAATGTCCTAAGACATTTCTCAGAAACAAATGAAAAAACTTTCAAAGATTTGCAGAGAATATGAAATACTTAATGATTATAAATTTCCTCACCAATTGTCTTCTTGTGACAGAACACTTGAGAAGCATTTAACCAATTTGGTTCCACTGAGACTTGAACTCAGATCGCTGGATTCAGAGTCCAGAGTGCTAACCATTACACCATGGAACCGAAGACCCCCTGTATTTTAACCTTTTTGTCACGATTCTCACAATGATTTTATTTGTGAGAAAACCAAAGATTTGTGGCAACACGGTATATAATTGTTAGAGCATAGCTTGTATTGAATGACATGCAACAGAATCGGTTTTTCCATGACTGTAGGAGGCATGAGAATGCAACACACATTGGTAGATATTGAAAGAAAAGTTAAGATTTTACTGAGTCTGAGCAGATAACGAATAAGATCCAACTGCGCCTTTTGATCAATGTCCAGGTACAGTTCCTTCATATGTAGATGAGCTTTTTGATCATTTCCCACCATCACAGACTTGGAGGCAATCAATTGAAAAACTCAACTGACAAACTTTTGTTACCAGTGCCAAGTGTGGAATGCTGTTGGATCCAATATAGTCACTTGGCATTTTTGGGTCAATGAACAGTTTTGTCAGCTGGAATAGCTCAGTTGGGAGAGCGTTACACTGAAGATCTAAAGGTCCCTGGTTCAATCCCAGGTTTCAGCAAAGTCTATGAGTGGGAGAAGCACTTTGAATTGGTTAGCATTTTGAAAAAAGACAATTTCTCATTTCATCATTTCAAATCAAGTAATACTTTTCATGATTCCTTCAATGAAAATTTCAAAGAGAAATCTTGGACACCATTGATTGTCCTAGATATCAAAACAGGCAAAGGTTTCACTGAGATTTGAACTCAGATCGCTGGATTCAAAGTCCAGAGTGCTGACCATTACACCATGAAACCCTAGAACTTTGAGAGTATAGCGGAAAGAATACTAAATATGACTGGACTGCAATGTGCTTGTTCATAGATCCATAAATTGAGGATTTGGAACCATTCCCGCAACAATCCCACAATGGTCAAAATATCAATCAGTGAAATACTATCAACCATTTGCAAAGGGCAAAATTCTTGTGTAGAGACCATCACTTGCATTAAACAAAGTGGATATTTGCAAGATTGGAAGTTTGATTTGTGAATGTCAGCATCCGTTCTCATTTGATACAGTATTACGAAGAGCATAATAAGACCCTTGGTTCCATCTCCAAAATCAATTAATGCATTGCAAGAGGCAATCAATAATGTCCTAAGACATTTCTCAGAAACAAATGAAAAAACTTTCAAAGATTTGCAGAGAATATGAAATACTTAATGATTATAAATTTCCTCACCAATTGTCTTCTTGTGACAGAACACTTGAGAAGCATTTAACCAATTTGGTTCCACTGAGACTTGAACTCAGATCGCTGGATTCAGAGTCCAGAGTGCTAACCATTACACCATGGAACCGAAGACCCGCTGTATTTTAACCTTTTTGTCACGATTCTCACAATGATTTTATTTGTGAGAAACCAAAGATATGTGGAAACACGGTATATAACTGTTAGAGCATAGCTTGTATTGAATGACATGCAACAGAATCGGTTTTTCCATGACTGTAGGAGGCATGAGAATGCAACACACATTGGTAGATATTGAAAGAAAAGTTAAGATTTTACTGAGTCTGAGCAGATAACATATAAGATCCAACTGCGCCTTTTGATCAATGTCCAGGTACAGTTCCTTCATATGTAGATGAGCTTTTTGATCATTTCCCACCATCACAGACTTGGAGGCAATCGATTGAAAAACTCAACTGACAAACGTTTGTTACCAGTGCCAAGTGTAGAATGCTGTTGGATCCAATATAGTCACTTGGCATTTTTGGGTCAATGAACAGTTTGGTCAGCTGGAATACCTCAGTTGGGAGAGCGTTAGACTGAAGATCTAAAGGTCCCTGGTTCAATCCCGGGTTTCAGCAAAGTCAATGAGTGGGAGAAACACTTTGAATTGGTTAGCATTTTGAAAAAAGACAATTTCTCATTTCATCATTTCAAATCAAGTAATACATTTCATGATTCCTTCAATGAAAATTTCAAAGAGAAATCTTGGACACCATTGATTGTCCTAGATATCAAAACAGGCAAAGGTTTCACTGAGATTTGAACTCAGATCGCTGGATTCAAAGTCCAGAGTGCTGACCATTACACCATGAAACCCTAGAACTTTGAGAGTATAGTGGAAAGAATACTAAATATGACTGGACTGCAATGTGCTTGTTC
This sequence comes from Nothobranchius furzeri, assembly GCF_043380555.1. Lineage (NCBI taxonomy): Eukaryota > Metazoa > Chordata > Actinopteri > Cyprinodontiformes > Nothobranchiidae > Nothobranchius > Nothobranchius furzeri. The sequence goes on from NC_091742.1 coordinate 27,550,116, forward strand.
ATAGATCCATAAATTGAGGACTTGGAACCATTCCCGCAGCAATCCCACAATGGTCAAAATATCAATCAGTGAAATACTAGCAACCATTTGCAAAGGGCAAAATTCTTGTGTAGAGACCATCACTTGCATTAAACAAAGTGGATATTTGCAAGATTGGAAGTTTGATTTGTGAATGTCAGCATCCGTTCTCATTCGATACAGTACTACGAAGAGCATAATAAGACCCTTGGTTCCATCTCCAAAATCAATTAATGCATTGCAAGAGGCAATCAATAATGTCCTAAGACATTTTTCAGAAACAAATGAAAAAACTTTCAAAGATTTGCAGAGAATATGAAATACTTAATGATTATAAATTTCCTCACCAATTGTCTTCTTGTGACAGAACACTTGAGAAGCATTTAACCAATTTGGTTCCACTGAGACTTGAATTCGGATCGCTGGATTCAGAGTCCAGAGTGCTAACCATTACACCATGGAACCGAAGACCCCCTGTATTTTAACCTTTTTGTCACGATTCTCACAATGATTTTATTTGTGAGAAAACCAAAGATTTGTGGCAACACGGTATATAATTGTTAGAGCATAGCTTGTATTGAATGACATGCAACAGAATCGGTTTTTCCATGACTGTAGGAGGCATGAGAATGCAACACACATTGGTAGATATTGAAAGAAAAGTTAAGATTTTACTGAGTCTGAGCAGATAACATATAAGATCCAACTGCGCCTTTTGATCAATGTCCAGGTACAGTTCCTTCATATGTAGATGAGCTTTTTGATCATTTCCCACCATCACAGACTTGGAGGCAATCAACTGAAAAACTCAACTGACAAACATTTGTTACCAGTGCCAAGTGTGGAATGCTGTTGGATCCAATATAGTCACTTGGCATTTTTGGGTGGATGAACAGTTTTGTCCGCTGGAATAGCTCAGTTGGGAGAGCGTTAGACTGAAGATCTAAAGGTCCCTGGTTCAATCCCGGGTTTCGGCAAAGTCTATGAGTGGGAGAAACACTTTGCATTGGTTAGCATTTTGAAAAAAGACAATTTCTCAATTCATCATTTCAAATCAAGTAATACATGTCATGATTCCTTCAATGAAAATTTCAAAGAGAAATCTTGGACACCATTGATTGTCCTAGATATCAAAACAGGCAAAGGTTTCACTGAGATTTGAACTCAGATCGCTGGATTCAAAGTCCAGAGTGCTGACCATTACACCATGAAACCCTAGAAATTTGAGAGTATAGTGGAAAGACTACTAAATATGACTGGACTGCAATGTGCTTGTTCATAGATCCATAAATTGAGGACTTGGAACCATTCCCGCAGCAATCCCACAATGGTCAAAATATCAATCAGTGAAATACTAGCAACCATTTGCAAAGGGCAAAATTCTTGTGTAGAGACCATCACTTGCATTAAACAAAGTGGATATTTGCAAGATTGGAAGTTTGATTTATGAATGTCAGCATCCGTTCTCATTCGATACAGTGTTACGAAGAGCATAATAAGACCCTTGGTTCCATCTCCAAAATCAATTAATGCATTGCAAGAGGCAATCAATAATGTCCTAAGACATTTTTCAGAAACAAATGAAAAAACTTTCAAAGATTTGCAGAGAATATGAAATACTTAATGATTATAAATTTCCTCACCAATTGTCTTCTTGTGACAGAACACTTGAGAAGCATTTAACCAATTTGGTTCCACTGAGACTTGAATTCAGATCGCTGGATTCAGAGTCCAGAGTGCTAACGGTTACACCATGGAACCGAAGACCTGCTGTATTTTAACCTTTTTGTCACGATTCTCACAATGATTTTATTTGTGAGAAACCAAAGATTTGTGGAAACACGGTATATAATTGTTAGAGCATAGCTTGTATTGAATGACATGCAACAGAATCGGTTTTTCCATGACTGTAGGAGGCATGAGAATGCAACACACATTGGTAGATATTGAAAGAAAAGTTAAGATTTTACTGAGTCTGAGCAGATAACATATAAGATCCAACTGCGCCTTTTGATCAATGTCCAGGTACAGTTCCTTCATATGTAGATGAGCTTTTTGATCATTTCCCACCATCACAGACTTGGAGGCAATCGATTGAAAAACTCAACTGACAAACGTTTGTTACCAGTGCCAAGTGTGGAATGCTGTTGGATCCAATATAGTCACTTGGCATTTTTGGGTGAATGAATAGTTTTGTCAGCTAGAATAGCTCAGTTGGGAGAGCGTTAGACTGAAGATCTAAAGGTCCCTGGTTCAATCCCGGGTTTCAGCAAAGTCTATGAGTGGGAGAAACACTTGAATTGGTTTGCATTTTGAAAAAAGACAATTTCTCATTTCATCATTTCAAATCAAGTAATACATTTCATGATTCCTTCAATGAAAATTTCAAAGAGAAATCTTGGACACCATTGATTGTCCTAGATATCAAAACAGGCAAAGGTTTCATTGAGATTTGAACTCAGATCGCTGGATTCAAAGTCCAGAGTGCTGACCATTACACCATGAAACCCTAGAACTTTGAGAGTATAGCGGAAAGAATACTAAATATGACTGGACTGCAATGTGCTTGTTCATAGATCCATAAATTGAGGATTTGGAACTATTCCCGCAGCAATCCCACAATGGTCAAAATATCAATCAGTGAAATACTAGCAACCATTTGCAAAGGGCAAAATTCTTGTGTAGAGACCATCACTTGCATTAAACAAAGTGGATATTTGCAAGATTGGAAGTTTGATTTGTGAATGTCAGCATCCGTTCTCATTCGATACAGTATTACGAAGAGCATAATAAGACCCTTGGTTCCATCTCCAAAATCAATTAATGCATTGCAAGAGGCAATCAATAATGTCCTAAGACATTTCTCAGAAACAAATGAAAAAACTTTCAAAGATTTGCAGGGAATATGAAATACTTAATGATTATAAATTTCCTCACCAATTGTCTTCTTGTGACAGAACACTTGAGAAGCATTTAACCAATTTGGTTCCACTGAAACTTGAACTCAGATCGCTGGATTCAGAGCCCAGAGTGCTAACCATTACACCATGGAACCGAAGACCTGCTGTAATTTAACCTTTTTGTCACGATTCTCACAATGATTTTATTTGTGAGAAACCAACGATTTGTGGAAACACGGTATATAATTGTTAGAGCATAGCTTGTATTGAATGACATGCAACAGAATCGGTTTTTCCATGACTGTAGGAGGCATGAGAATGCAACACACATTGGTAGATATTGAAAGAAAAGTTAAGATTTTACTGAGTCTGAGCAGATAACATAGAAGATCCAACTGCGCCTTTTGATCAATGTCCAGGTACAGTTCCTTCATATGTAGATGAGCTTTTTGATCATTTCCCACCATCACAGACTTGGAGGCAATCGATTGAAAAACTCAACTGACAAACGTTTGTTACCAGTGCCAAGTGTAGAATGCTGTTGGATCCAATATAGTCACTTGGCATTTTTGGGTCAATGAACAGTTTTGTCAGCTGGAATAGCTCAGTTGGGAGAGCGTTAGACTGAAGATCTAAAGGTCCCTGGTTCAATCCCGGGTTTCAGCAAAGTCTATGAGTGGGAGAAACACTTTGACTTGGTTAGCATTTTGAAAAAAGACAATTTCTCATTTCATCATTTCAAATCAAGTAATACATTTCATGATTCCTTCAATGAAAATTTCAAAGAGAAATCTTGGACACCATTGATTGTCCTAGATATCAATACAGGCAAAGGTTTCACTGAGATTTGAACTCAGATCGCTGGATTCAAAGTCCAGAGTGCTGACCATTACACCATGAAACCCTAGAACTTTGAGAGTATAGTGGAAAGAATACTAAATATGACTGGACTGCAATGTGCTTGTTCATAGATCCATAAATTGAGGACTTGGAACCATTCCCGCAGCAATCCCACAATGGTCAAAATATCAATCAGTGAAATACTAGCAACCATTTGCAAAGGGCAAAATTCTTGTGTAGAGACCATCACTTGCATTAAACAAAGTGGATATTTGCAAGATTGGAAGTTTGATTTGTGAATGTCAGCATCCGTTCTCATTCGATACAGAATTACGAAGAGCATAATAAGACCCTTGGTTCCATCTCCAAAATCAATTAATGCATTGCAAGAGGCAATCAATAATGTCCTAAGACATTTTTCAGAAACAAATGAAAAAACTTTCAAAGATTTGCAGAGAATATGAAATACTTAATGATTATAAATTTCCTCACCAATTGTCTTCTTGTGACAGAACACTTGAGATGCATTTAACCAATTTGGTTCCACTGAGACTTGAACTCAGATCGCTGGATTCAGAGTCCAGAGTGCTAACCATTACACCATGGAACCGAAGACCCCCTGTATTTTAACCTTTTTGTCACGATTCTCACAATGATTTTATTTGTGAGAAAACCAAAGATTTGTGGCAACACGGTATATAATTGTTAGAGCATAGCTTGTATTGAATGACATGCAACAGAATCGGTTTTTCCATGACTGTAGGAGGCATGAGAATGCAACACACATTGGTAGATATTGAAAGAAAAGTTAAGATTTTACTGAGTCTGAGCAGATAACGTATAAGATCCAACTGCGCCTTTTGATCAATGTCCAGGTACAGTTCCTTCATATGTAGATGAGCTTTTTGATCATTTCCCACCATCACAGACTTGGAGGCAATCGATTGAAAAACTCAACTGACAAACGTTTGTTACCAGTGCCAAGTGTGGAATGCTGTTGGATCCAATATAGTCACTTGGCATTTTTGGGTCAATGAACAGTTTTGTCAGCTGGAATAGCTCAGTTGGGAGAGCGTTAGACTGAAGATCTAAAGGTCCCTGGTTCAATCGCGGGTTTCAGCAAAGTCTATGAGTGGGAGAAACACTTTGAATTGGTTAGCATTTTGAAAAAAGACAATTTCTCATTTCATCATTTCAAATCAAGTAATACATTTCATGATTCCTTCAATGAAAATTTCAAAGAGAAATCTTGGACACCATTGATTGTCCTAGATATCAAAACAGGCAAAGGTTTCACTGAGATTTGAACTCAGATCGCTGGATTCAAAGTCCAGAGTGCTGACCATTACACCATGAAACCCTAGAACTTTGAGAAAATAGTGGAAAGAATACTAAATATGACTGGTAGGCAATGTGCTTGTTCATAGATCCATAAATTGAGGACTTGGAACCATTCCCGCGGCAATCCCACAATGGTCAAAATATCAATCAGTGAAATACTAGCAACCATTTGCAAAGGGCAAAATTCTTGTGTAGAGACCATCACTTGCATTAAACAAAGTGGATATTTGCAAGATTGGAAGTTTGATTTGTGAATGTCAGCATCCGTTCTCATTCGATACAGTATTACGAAGAGCATAATAAGACCCTTGGTTCCATCTCCAAAATCAATTAATGCATTGCAAGAGGCAATCAATAATGTCCTAAGACATATTTCAGAAACAAATGAAAAAACTTTCAAAGATTTGCAGAGAATATGAAATACTTAATGATTATAAATTTCCTCACCAATTGTCTTCTTGTGACAGAACACTTGAGAAGCATTTAACCAATTTGGTTCCACTGAGACTTGAACTCAGATCGCGGGATTCAGAGTCCAGAGTACTAACCATTACACCATGGAACCGAAGACCCACTGTTTTTTAACCTTTTTGTCACGATTCTCACAATGATTTTATTTGTGAGAAATCAAAGATTTGTGGAAACACGGTATATAATTGTTAGAGCATAGCTTGTATTGAATGACATGCAACAGAATCGGTTTTTCCATGACTGTAGGAGGCATGAGAATGCAACACACATTGGTAGATATTGAAAGAAAAGTTAAGATTTTACTGAGTCTGAGCAGATAACATATAAGATCCAACTGCGCCTTTTGATCAATGTCCAGGTACAGTTCCTTCATATGTAGATGAGCTTTTTGATCATTTCCCACCATCACAGACTTGGAGGCAATCGACTGAAAAACTCAACTGACAAACGTTTGTTACCGGTGCCAAGTGTGGAATGCTGTTGGATCCAATATAGTCACTTGGCATTTTTGGGTCAATGAACAGTTTTGTCAGCTGGAATAGCTCAGTTGGGAGAGCGTTAGACTGAAGATCTAAAGGTCCCTGGTTCAATCCCGGGTTTCAGCAAAGTCTATGAGTGGGAGAAACACTTTGACTTGGTTAGCATTTTGAAAAAAGACAATTTCTCATTTCATCATTTCAAATCAAGTAATACATTTCATGATTCCTTCAATGAAAATTTCAAAGAGAAATCTTGGACACCATTGATTGTCCTAGATATCAAAACAGGCAAAGGTTTCACTGAGATTTGAACTCAGATCGCTGGATTCAAAGTCCAGAGTGCTGACCATTACACCATGAAACCCTAGAACTTTGAGAGTATAGTGGAAAGAATACTAAATATGACTGGACTGCAATGTGCTTGTTCATAGATCCATAAATTGAGGACTTGGAACCATTCCCGCAGCAATCCCACAATGGTCAAAATATCAATCAGTGAAATACTAGCAACCATTTGCAAAGGGCAAAATTCTTGTGTAGAGACCATCACTTGCATTAAACAAAGTGGATATTTGCAAGATTGGAAGTTTGATTTGTGAATGTCAGCATCCGTTCTCATTCGATACAGAATTACGAAGAGCATAATAAGACCTATGGTTCCATCTCCAAAATCAATTAATGCATTGCAAGAGGCAATCAATAATGTCCTAAGACATTTTTCAGAAACAAATGAAAAAACTTTCAAAGATTTGCAGAGAATATGAAATACTTAATGATTATAAATTTCCTCACCAATTGTCTTCTTGTGACAGAACACTTGAGATGCATTTAACCAATTTGGTTCCACTGAGACTTGAACTCAGATCGCTGGATTCAGAGTCCAGAGTGCTAACCATTACACCATGGAACCGAAGACCCCCTGTATTTTAACCTTTTTGTCACGATTCTCACAATGATTTTATTTGTGAGAAAACCAAAGATTTGTGGCAACACGGTATATAATTGTTAGAGCATAGCTTGTATTGAATGACATGCAACAGAATCGGTTTTTCCATGACTGTAGGAGGCATGAGAATGCAACACACATTGGTAGATATTGAAAGAAAAGTTAAGATTTTACTGAGTCTGAGCAGATAACGTATAAGATCCAACTGCGCCTTTTGATCAATGTCCAGGTACAGTTCCTTCATATGTAGATGAGCTTTTTGATCATTTCCCACCATCACAGACTTGGAGGCAATCGATTGAAAAACTCAACTGACAAACGTTTGTTACCAGTGCCAAGTGTGGAATGCTGTTGGATCCAATATAGTCACTTGGCATTTTTGGGTCAATGAACAGTTTTGTCAGCTGGAATAGCTCAGTTGGGAGAGCGTTAGACTGAAGATCTAAAGGTCCCTGGTTCAATCGCGGGTTTCAGCAAAGTCTATGAGTGGGAGAAACACTTTGAATTGGTTAGCATTTTGAAAAAAGACAATTTCTCATTTCATCATTTCAAATCAAGTAATACATTTCATGATTCCTTCAATGAAAGTTTCAAAGAGAAATCTTGGACACCATTGATTGTCCTAGATATCAAAACAGGCAAAGGTTTCACTGAGATTTGAACTCAGATCGCTGGATTCAAAGTCCAGAGTGCTGACCATTACACCATGAAACCCTAGAACTTTGAGAATATAGTGGAAAGAATACTAAATATGACTGGTAGGCAATGTGCTTGTTCATAGATCCATAAATTGAGGACTTGGAACCATTCCCGCGGCAATCCCACAATGGTCAAAATATCAATCAGTGAAATACTAGCAACCATTTGCAAAGGGCAAAATTCTTGTGTAGAGACCATCACTTGCATTAAACAAAGTGGATATTTGCAAGATTGGAAGTTTGATTTGTGAATGTCAGCATCCGTTCTCATTCGATACAGTATTACGAAGAGCATAATAAGACCCTTGGTTCCATCTCCAAAATCAATTAATGCATTGCAAGAGGCAATCAATAATGTCCTAAGACATATTTCAGAAACAAATGAAAAAACTTTCAAAGATTTGCAGAGAATATGAAATACTTAATGATTATAAATTTCCTCACCAATTGTCTTCTTGTGACAGAACACTTGAGAAGCATTTAACCAATTTGGTTCCACTGAGACTTGAACTCAGATCGCGGGATTCAGAGTCCAGAGTACTAACCATTACACCATGGAACCGAAGACCCACTGTTTTTTAACCTTTTTGTCACGATTCTCACAATGATTTTATTTGTGAGAAATCAAAGATTTGTGGAAACACGGTATATAATTGTTAGAGCATTGCTTGTATTGAATGACATGCAACAGAATCGGTTTTTCCATGACTGTAGGAGGCATGAGAATGCAACACACATTGGTAGATATTGAAAGAAAAGTTAAGATTTTACTGAGTCTGAGCAGATAACATATAAGATCCAACTGCGCCTTTTGATCAATGTCCAGGTACAGTTCCTTCATATGTAGATGAGCTTTTTGATCATTTCCCACCATCACAGACTTGGAGGCAATCGACTGAAAAACTCAACTGACAAACGTTTGTTACCGGTGCCAAGTGTGGAATGCTGTTGGATCCAATATAGTCACTTGGCATTTTTGGGTCAATGAACAGTTTTGTCAGCTGGAATAGCTCAGTTGGGAGAGTGTTAGACTGAAGATCTAAAGGTCCCTGGTTCAATCCCGGGTTTCAGCAAAGTCTATGAGTGGGAGAAACACTTTGAATTGGTTAGCATTTTGAAAAAAGACAATTTCTCATTTCATCATTTCAAATCAAGTAATACATTTCATGATTCCTTCAATGAAAATTTCAAAGAGAAATCTTGGGCACCACTGATTGTCCTAGATATCAAAACAGGCAAAGGTTTCACTGAGATTTGAACTCAGATCGCTGGATTCAAAGTCCAGAGTGCTGACCATTACTCCATGAAACCCTAGAACTTTGAGAGTATAGCGGAAAGAATACTAAATATGACTGGACTGCAATGTGCTTGTTCATAGATCCATAAATTGAGGATTTGGAACTTTTCCCGCAGCAATCCCACAATGGTCAAAATATCAATCAGTGAAATACTAGCAACCATTTGCAAAGGGCAAAATTCTTGTGTAGAGACCATCACTTGCATTAAACAAAGTGGATATTTGCAAGATTGGAAGTTTGATTTGTGAATGTCAGCATCCGTTCTCATTCGATACAGTATTACGAAGAGCATAATAAGACCCTTGGTTCCATCTCCAAAATCAATTAATGCATTGCAAGAGGCAATCAATAATGTCCTAAGACATTTTTCAGAAACAAATGAAAAAACTTTCAAAGATTTGCAGAGAATATGAAATACTTAATGATTATAAATTTCCTCACCAATTGTCTTCTTGTGACAGAACACTTGAGAAGCATTTAACCAATTTGGTTCCACTGAGACTTGAACTCAGATCGCTGGATTCAGAGTCCAGAGTGCTAACCATTACACCATGGAACCGAAGACCCGCTGTGTTTTAACCTTTTTGTCACGATTCTCACAATGATTTTATTTGTGAGAAACCAAAGATTTGTGGAAACACGGTATATAATTGTTAGAGCATAGCTTGTATTGAATGACATGCAACAGAATCGGTTTTTCCATGACTGTAGGAGGCATGAGAATGCAACACACATTGGTAGATATTGAAAGAAAAGTTAAGATTTTACTGAGTCTGAGCAGATAACGTATAAGATCCAACTGCGCCTTTTGATCAATGTCCAGGTACAGTTCCTTCATATGTAGATGAGCTTTTTGATCATTTCCCACCATCACAGACTTGGAGGCAATCGATTGAAAAACTCAACTGACAAACGTTTGTTACCAGTGCCAAGTGTAGAATGCTGTTGGATCCAATATAGTCACTTGGCATTTTTGGGTCAATGAACAGTTTTGTCAGCTGGAATAGCTCAGTTGGGAGAGCGTTAGACTGAAGATCTAAAGGTCCCTGGTTCAATCCCGGGTTTCAGCAAAGTCTATGAGTGGGAGAAACACTTTGACTTGGTTAGCATTTTGAAAAAAGACAATTTCTCATTTCATCATTTCAAATCAAGTAATACATTTCATGATTCCTTCAATGAAAATTTCAAAGAGAAATCTTGGACACCATTGATTGTCCTAGATATCAATACAGGCAAAGGTTTCACTGAGATTTGAACTCAGATCGCTGGATTCAAAGTCCAGAGTGCTGACCATTACACCATGAAACCCTAGAACTTTGAGAGTATAGTGGAAAGAATACTAAATATGACTGGACTGCAATGTGCTTGTTCATAGATCCATAAATTGAGGACTTGGAACCATTCCCGCAGCAATCCCACAATGGTCAAAATATCAATCAGTGAAATACTAGCAACCATTTGCAAAGGGCAAAATTCTTGTGTAGAGACCATCACTTGCATTAAACAAAGTGGATATTTGCAAGATTGGAAGTTTGATTTGTGAATGTCAGCATCCGTTCTCATTCGATACAGTATTACGAAGAGCATAATAAGACCCTTGGTTCCATCTCCAAAATCAATTAATGCATTGCAAGAGGCAATCAATAATGTCCTAAGACATTTTTCAGAAACAAATGAAAAAACTTTCAAAGATTTGCAGAGAATATGAAATACTTAATGATTATAAATTTCCTCACCAATTGTCTTCTTGTGACAGAACACTTGAGAAGCATTTAACCAATTTGGTTCCACTGAGACTTGAATTCAGATCGCTGGATTCAGAGTCCAGAGTGCTAACCATTACACCATGGAACCGAAGACCCGCTGTCTTTTTACCTTTTTGTCACGATTCTCACAATGATTTTATTTGTGAGAAACCAAAGATTTGTGGCAACGCGGTATATAATTGTTAGAGCATTGCTTGTATTGAATGACATGCAACAGAATCGGTTTTTCCATGACTGTAGGAGGCATGAGAATGCAACACACATTGGTAGATATTGAAAGAAAAGTTAAGATTTTACTGAGTCTGAGCAGATAACGTATAAGATCCAACTGCGCCTTTTGATCAATGTCCAGGTACAGTTCCTTCATATGTAGATGAGCTTTTTGATCATTTCCCACCATCACAGACTTGGAGGCAATCAATTGAAAAACTCAACTGACAAACGTTTGTTACCAGTGCCAAGTGTGGAATGCTGTTGGATCCAATATAGTCACTTGGCATTTTTGGGTCAATGAAGAGTTTTGTCAGCTGGAATAGCTCAGTTGGGAGAGCGTTAGACTGAAGATCCAAAGGTCCCTGGTTCAATCCCGGGTTTCAGCAAAGTCTATGAGTGGGAGAAATACTTTGAATTGGTTAGCATTTTGAAAAAAGACAATTTCTCATTTCATCATTTCAAATCAAGTAATACATTTCATGATTCCTTCAATGAAATTTTCAAAGAGAAATCTTGGGCACCATTGATTGTCCTAGATATCAAAACAGGCAAAGGTTTCACTGAGATTTGAACTCAGATCGCTGGATTCAAAGTCCAGAGTGCTGACCATTACACCATGAAACCCTAGAACTTTGAGAGTATAGCGGAAAGAATACTAAATATGACTGGACTGCAATGTGCTTGTTCATAGATCCATAAATTGAGGATTTGGAACTATTCCCGCAGCAATCCCACAATGGTCAAAATATCAATCAGTGAAATACTAGCAACCATTTGCAAAGGGCAAAATTCTTGTGTAGAGACCATCACTTGCATTAAACAAAGTGGATATTTGCAAGATTGGAAGTTTGATTTGTGAATGTCAGCATCTGTTCTCATTCGATACAGTATTACGAAGAGCATAATAAGACCCTTGGTTCCATCTCCAAAATCAATTAATGCATTGCAAGAGGCAATCAATAATGTCCGAAGTCATTTCTCAGAAACAAATGAAAAAACTTTCAAAGATTTGCAGAGAGTATGAAATACTTAATGATTATAAATTTCCTCACCAATTGTCTTCTTGTGACAGAACACTTGAGAAGCATTTAACCAATTTGGTTCCACTGAGACTCGAACTCAGATCGCTGGATTCAGAGTCCAGAGTGCTAACCATTACACCATGGAACCGAAGACCCTCTGTCTTTTAACCTTTTTGTCACGATTCTCACAATGATTTTATTTGTGAGAAACCAAAGATTTGTGGAAACATGGTATATAATTGTTAGAGCATAGCTTGTATTGAATGACATGCAACAGAATCGGTTTTTCCATGACTGTAGGAGGCATGAGAATGCAACACACATTGGTAGATAATGAAAGAAAAGTTAAGATTTTACTGAGTCTGAGCAGATAACGTATAAGATCCAACTGCGCCTTTTGATCAATGTCCAGGTACAGTTCCTTCATATGTAGATGAGCTTTTTGATCATTTCCCACCATCACAGACTTGGAGGCAATCGATTGAAAAACTCAACTGACAAACGTTTGTTACCAGTGCCAAGTGTGGAATGCTGTTGGATCCAATATAGTCACTTGGCATTTTTGGGTCAATGAACAGTTTTGTCAGCTGGAATAGCTCAGTTGGGAGAGCGTTAGACTGAAGATCCAAAGGTCACTGGTTCAATCCCGGGTTTCAGCAAAGTCTATGAGTGGGAGAAACACTTTGAATTGGTTAGCATTTTGAAAAAAGACAATTTCTCATTTCATCATTTCAAATCAAGTAATACATTTCATGATTCCTTCAATGAAATTTTCAAAGAGAAATCTTGGGCACCATTGATTGTCCTAGATATCAAAACAGGCAAAGGTTTCACTGAGATTTGAACTCAGATCGCTGGATTCAAAGTCCAGAGTGCTGACCATTACACCATGAAACCCTAGAACTTTGAGAGTATAGCGGAAAGAATACTAAATATGACTGGACTGCAATGTGCTTGTTCATAGATCCATAAATTGAGGACTTGGAACCATTCCCGCAGCAATCCCACAATGGTCAAAATATCAATCAGTGAAATACTAGCAACCATTTGCAAAGGGCAAAATTCTTGTGTAGAGACCATCACTTGCATTAAACAAAGTGGATATTTGCAAGATTGGAAGTTTGATTTGTGAATGTCAGCATCCGTTCTCATTCGATACAGTATTACGAAGAGCATAATAAGACCCTTGGTTCCATCTCCAAAATCAATTAATGCATTGCAAGAGGCAATCAATAATGTCCTAAGACATTTCTCAGAAACAAATGAAAAAACTTTCAAAGATTTGCAGAGAATATGAAATACTTAATGATTATAAATTTCCTCACCAATTGTCTTCTTGTGACAGAACACTTGAGAAGCATTTAACCAATTTGGTTCCACTGAGACTTGAACTCAGATCGCTGGATTCAGAGTCCAGAGTGCTAACCATTACACCATGGAACCGAAGACCCGCAGTCTTTTAACCTTTTTGTCACGATTCTCACAATGATTTTATTTGTGAGAAACCAAAGATTTGTGGCAACACGGTATATAATTGTTAGAGCATTGCTTGTATTGAATGACATGCAACAGAATCGGTTTTTCCATGACTGTAGGAGGCATGAGAATGCAACACACATTGGTAGATATTGAAAGAAAAGTTAAGATTTTACTGAGTCTGAGCAGATAACGTATAAGATCCAACTGCGCCTTTTGATCAATGTCCAGGTACAGTTCCTTCATATGTAGATGAGCTTTTTGATCATTTCCCACCATCACAGACTTGGAGGCAATCAATTGAAAAACTCAACTGACAAACGTTTGTTACCAGTGCCAAGTGTGGAATGCTGTTGGATCCAATATAGTCACTTGGCATTTTTGGGTCAATGAAGAGTTTTGTCAGCTGGAATAGCTCAGTTGGGAGAGCGTTAGACTGAAGATCCAAAGGTCCCTGGTTCAATCCCGGGTTTCAGCAAAGTCTATGAGTGGGAGAAATACTTTGAATTGGTTAGCATTTTGAAAAAAGACAATTTCTCATTTCATCATTTCAAATCAAGTAATACATTTCATGATTCCTTCAATGAAATTTTCAAAGAGAAATCTTGGGCACCATTGATTGTCCTAGATATCAAAACAGGCAAAGGTTTCACTGAGATTTGAACTCAGATCGCTGGATTCAAAGTCCAGAGTGCTGACCATTACACCATGAAACCCTAGAACTTTGAGAGTATAGCGGAAAGAATACTAAATATGACTGGACTGCAATGTGCTTGTTCATAGATCCATAAATTGAGGATTTGGAACTATTCCCGCAGCAATCCCACAATGGTCAAAATATCAATCAGTGAAATACTAGCAACCATTTGCAAAGGGCAAAATTCTTGTGTAGAGACCATCACTTGCATTAAACAAAGTGGATATTTGCAAGATTGGAAGTTTGATTTGTGAATGTCAGCATCTGTTCTCATTCGATACAGTATTACGAAGAGCATAATAAGACCCTTGGTTCCATCTCCAAAATCAATTAATGCATTGCAAGAGGCAATCAATAATGTCCGAAGTCATTTCTCAGAAACAAATGAAAAAACTTTCAAAGATTTGCAGAGAGTATGAAATACTTAATGATTATAAATTTCCTCACCAATTGTCTTCTTGTGACAGAACACTTGAGAAGCATTTAACCAATTTGGTTCCACTGAGACTCGAACTCAGATCGCTGGATTCAGAGTCCAGAGTGCTAACCATTACACCATGGAACCGAAGACCCTCTGTCTTTTAACCTTTTTGTCACGATTCTCACAATGATTTTATTTGTGAGAAACCAAAGATTTGTGGAAACATGGTATATAATTGTTAGAGCATAGCTTGTATTGAATGACATGCAACAGAATCGGTTTTTCCATGACTGTAGGAGGCATGAGAATGCAACACACATTGGTAGATAATGAAAGAAAAGTTAAGATTTTACTGAGTCTGAGCAGATAACGTATAAGATCCAACTGCGCCTTTTGATCAATGTCCAGGTACAGTTCCTTCATATGTAGATGAGCTTTTTGATCATTTCCCACCATCACAGACTTGGAGGCATTCGATTGAAAAACTCAACTGACAAACGTTTGTTACCAGTGCCAAGTGTAGAATGCTGTTGGATCCAATATAGTCACTTGGCATTTTTGGGTCAATGAACAGTTTTGTCAGCTGGAATAGCTCAGTTGGGAGAGCGTTAGACTGAAGATCTAAAGGTCCCTGGTTCAATCCCGGGTTTCAGCAAAGTCTATGAGTGGGAGAAACACTTTGAATTGGTTAGCATTTTGAAAAAAGACAATTTCTCATTTCATCATTTCAAATCAAGTAATACATTTCATGATTCCTTCAATGAAAATTTCAAAGAGAAATCTTGGACACCATTGATTGTCCTAGATAACAAAACAGGCAAAGGTTTCACTGAGATTTGAACTCAGATCGCTGAATTCAAAGTCCAGAGTGCTGACCATTACACCATGAAACCCTAGAACTTTGAGAGTATAGTGGAAAGAATACTAAATATGACTGGACTGCAATGTGCTTGTTCATAGATCCATAAATTGAGGACTTGGAACCATTCCTGCAGCAATCCCACAATGGTCAAAATATCAATCAGTGAAATACTAGCAACCATTTGCAAAGGGCAAAATTATTGTGTAGAGACCATCACTTGCATTAAACAAAGTGGATATTTGCAAGATTGGAAGTTTGATTTGTGAATGTCAGCATCCGTTCTCATTCGATACAGTATTACGAAGAGCATAATAAGACCCTTGGTTCCATCTCCAAAATCAATTAATGCATTGCAAGAGGCAATCAATAATGTCCTAAGACATTTTTCAGAAACAAATGAAAAAACTTTCAAAGATTTGCAGAGAATATGAAATACTTATTGATTATAAATTTCCTCACCAATTGTCTTCTTGTGACAGAACACTTGAGAAGCATTTAACCAATTTGGTTCCACTGAGACTTGAACTCAGATCGCTGGATTCAGAGTCCAGAGTGCTAACCATTACACCATGGAACCGAAGACCGCCTGTATTTCAACCTTTTTGTCACGATTCTCACAATGATTTTATTTGTGAGAAAACCAAAGATTTGTGGCAACACGGTATATAATTGTTAGAGCATTGCTTGTATTGAATGACATGCAACAGAATCGGTTTTTCCATGACTGTAGGAGGCATGAGAATGCAACACACATTGGTAGATATTGAAAGAAAAGTTAAGATTTTACTGAGTCTGAGCAGATAACGTATAAGATCCAACTGCGCCTTTTGATCAATGTCCAGGTACAGTTCCTTCATATGTAGATGAGCTTTTTGATCATTTCCCACCATCACAGACTTGGAGGCAATCGATTGAAAAACTCAACTGACAAACGTTTGTTACCAGTGCCAAGTGTGGAATGCTGTTGGATCCAATATAGTCACTTGGCATTTTTGGGTCAATGAACAGTTTTGTCAGCTGGAATAGCTCAGTTGGGAGAGCGTTAGACTGAAGATCCAAAGGTCACTGGTTCAATCCCGGGTTTCAGCAAAGTCTATGAGTGGGAGAAACACTTTGAATTGGTTAGCATTTTGAAAAAAGACAATTTCTCATTTCATCATTTCAAATCAAGTAATACATTTCATGATTCCTTCAATGAAATTTTCAAAGAGAAATCTTGGGCACCATTGATTGTCCTAGATATCAAAACAGGCAAAGGTTTCACTGAGATTTGAACTCAGATCGCTGGATTCAAAGTCCAGAGTGCTGACCATTACACCATGAAACCCTAGAACTTTGAGAGTATAGCGGAAAGAATACTAAATATGACTGGACTGCAATGTGCTTGTTCATAGATCCATAAATTGAGGACTTGGAACCATTCCCGCAGCAATCCCACAATGGTCAAAATATCAATCAGTGAAATACTAGCAACCATTTGCAAAGGGCAAAATTCTTGTGTAGAGACCATCACTTGCATTAAACAAAGTGGATATTTGCAAGATTGGAAGTTTGATTTGTGAATGTCAGCATCCGTTCTCATTCGATACAGTATTACGAAGAGCATAATAAGACCCTTGGTTCCATCTCCAAAATCAATTAATGCATTGCAAGAGGCAATCAATAATGTCCTAAGACATTTCTCAGAAACAAATGAAAAAACTTTCAAAGATTTGCAGAGAATATGAAATACTTAATGATTATAAATTTCCTCACCAATTGTCTTCTTGTGACAGAACACTTGAGAAGCATTTAACCAATTTGGTTCCACTGAGACTTGAACTCAGATCGCTGGATTCAGAGTCCAGAGTGCTAACCATTACACCATGGAACCGAAGACCCGCAGTCTTTTAACCTTTTTGTCACGATTCTCACAATGATTTTATTTGTGAGAAACCAAAGATTTGTGGCAACACGGTATATAATTGTTAGAGCATTGCTTGTATTGAATGACATGCAACAGAATCGGTTTTTCCATGACTGTAGGAGGCATGAGAATGCAACACACATTGGTAGATATTGAAAGAAAAGTTAAGATTTTACTGAGTCTGAGCAGATAACGTATAAGATCCAACTGCGCCTTTTGATCAATGTCCAGGTACAGTTCCTTCATATGTAGATGAGCTTTTTGATCATTTCCCACCATCACAGACTTGGAGGCAATCAATTGAAAAACTCAACTGACAAACGTTTGTTACCAGTGCCAAGTGTGGAATGCTGTTGGATCCAATATAGTCACTTGGCATTTTTGGGTCAATGAACAGTTTTGTCAGCTGGAATAGCTCAGTTGGGAGAGCGTTAGACTGAAGATCCAAAGGTCCCTGGTTCAATCCCGGGTTTCAGCAAAGTCTATGAGTGGGAGAAATACTTTGAATTGGTTAGCATTTAGAAAAAAGACAATTTCTCATTTTTCATTTCAAATCAAGTAATACATTTCATGATTCCTTCAATGAAATTTTCAAAGAGAAATCTTGGGCACCATTGATTGTCCTAGATATCAAAACAGGCAAAGGTTTCACTGAGATTTGAACTCAGATCGCTGGATTCAAAGTCCAGAGTGCTGACCATTACACCATGAAACCCTAGAACTTTGAGAGTATAGCGGAAAGAATACTAAATATGACTGGACTGCAATGTGCTTGTTCATAGATCCATCAATTGAGGATTTGGAACGATTCCCGCAGCAATCCCACAATGGTCAAAATATCAATCAGTGAAATACTAGCAACCATTTGCAAAGGGCAAAATTCTTGTGTAGAGACCATCACTTGCATTAAACAAAGTGGATATTTGCAAGATTGGAAGTTTGATTTGTGAATGTCAGCATCCGTTCTCATTCGATACAGTATTACGAAGAGCATAATAAGACCCTTGGTTCCATCTCCAAAATCAATTAATGCATTGCAAGAGGCAATCAATAATGTCCTAAGTCATTTCTCAGAAACAAATGAAAAAACTTTCAAAGATTTGCAGAGAATATGAAATACTTAATGATTATAAATTTCCTCACCAATTGTCTTCTTGTGACAGAACACTTGAGAAGCATTTAACCAATTTGGTTCCACTGAGACTTGAACTCAGATCGCTGGATTCAGAGTCCAGAGTGCTAACCATTACACCATGGAACCGAAGACCCTCTGTCTTTTAACCTTTTTGTCACGATTCTCACAATGATTTTATTTGTGAGAAACCAAAGATTTGTGGAAACATGGTATATAATTGTTAGAGCATAGCTTGTATTGAATGACATGCAACAGAATCGGTTTTTCCATGACTGTAGGAGGCATGAGAATGCAACACACATTGGTAGATATTGAAAGAAAAGTTAAGATTTTACTGAGTCTGAGCAGATAACATATAAGATCCAACTGCGCCTTTTGATCAATGTCCAGGTACAGTTCCTTCATATGTAGATGAGCTTTTTGATCATTTCCCACCATCACAGACTTGGAGGCAATCGATTGAAAAACTCAACTGACAAACGTTTGTTACCAGTGCCAAGTGTAGAATGCTGTTGGATCCAATATAGTCACTTGGCATTTTTGGGTCAATGAACAGTTTTGTCAGCTGGAATAGCTCAGTTGGGAGAGCGTTAGACTGAAGATCTAAAGGTCCCTGGTTCAATCCCGGGTTTCAGCAAAGTCTATGAGTGGGAGAAACACTTTGAATTGGTTAGCATTTTGAAAAAAGACAATTTCTCATTTCATCATTTCAAATCAAGTAATACATTTCATGATTCCTTCAATGAAAATTTCAAAGAGAAATCTTGGACACCATTGATTGTCCTAGATATCAAAACAGGCAAAGGTTTCACTGAGATTTGAACTCAGATCGCTGGATTCAAAGTCCAGAGTGCTGACCATTACACCATGAAACCCTAGAACTTTGAGAGTATAGTGGAAAGAATACTAAATATGACTGGACTGCAATGTGCTTGTTCATAGATCCATAAATTGAGGACTTGGAACCATTCCTGCAGCAATCCCACAATGGTCAAAATATCAATCAGTGAAATACTAGCAACCATTTGCAAAGGGCAAAATTATTGTGTAGAGACCATCACTTGCATTAAACAAAGTGGATATTTGCAAGATTGGAAGTTTGATTTGTGAATGTCAGCATCCATTCTCATTCGATACAGTATTACGAAGAGCATAATAAGACCCTTGGTTCCATCTCCAAAATCAATTAATGCATTGCAAGAGGCAATCAATAATGTCCTAAGACATTTTTCAGAAACAAATGAAAAAACTTTCAAAGATTTGCAGAGAATATGAAATACTTAATGATTATAAATTTCCTCACCACTTGTCTTCTTGTGACAGAACACTTGAGAAGCATTTAACCAATTTGGTTCCACTGAGACTTGAACTCAGATCGCTGGATTCAGAGTCCAGAGTGCTAACCATTACACCATGGAACCGATGACCCGCTGTATTTTAACCTTTTTGTCACGATTCTCACAATGATTTTATTTGTGAGAAAACCAAAGATTTGTGGCAACACGGTATATAATTGTTAGAGCATAGCTTGTATTGAAGGACATGCAACAGAATCGGTTTTTCCATGACTGTAGGAGGCATGAGAATGCAACACACATTGGTAGATATTGAAAGAAAAGTTAACATTTTACTGAGTCTGAGCAGATAACGTATAAGATCCAACTGCGCCTTTTGATCAATGTCCAGGTACAGTTCCTTCATATGTAGATGAGCTTTTTGATCATTTCCCACCATCACAGACTTGGAGGCAATCAACTGAAAAACTCAACTGACAAACGTTTGTTACCAGTGCCAAGTGTGGAATGCTGTTGGATCCAATATAATCACTTGGCATTTTTGGGTCAATGAACAGTTTTGTCAGCTGGAATAGCTCAGTTGGGAGAGCGTTAGACTGAAGATCTAAAGGTCCCTGGTTCAATCCCGGGTTTCAGCAAAGTCTATGAGTGGGAGAAACACTTTGAATTGGTTAGCATTTTGAAAAAAGACAATTTCTCATTTCATCATTTCAAATCAAGTAATACATTTCATGATTCCTTCAATGAAATTTTCAAAGAGAAATCTTGGGCACCATTGATTGTCCTAGATATCAAAACAGGCAAAGGTTTCACTGAGATTTGAACTCAGATCACTGGATTCAAAGTCCAGAGTGCTGACCATTACACCATGAAACCCTAGAACTTTGAGAGTATAGCGGAAAGAATACTAAATATGACTGGACTGCAATGTGCTTGTTCATAGATCCATAAATTGAGGATTTGGAACTATTCCCGCAGCAATCCCACAATGGTCAAAATATCAATCAGTGAAATACTAGCAACCATTTGCAAAGGGCAAAATTCTTGTGTAGAGACCATCACTTGCATTAAACAAAGTGGATATTTGCAAGATTGGAAGTTTGATTTGTGAATGTCAGCATCCGTTCTCATTCGATACAGTATTACGAAGAGCATAATAAGACCCTTGGTTCCATCTCCAAAATCAATTAATGCATTGCAAGAGGCAATCAATAATGTCCTAAGACATTTCTCAGAAACAAATGAAAAAACTTTCAAAGATTTGCAGAGAATATGAAATACTTAATGATTATAAATTTCCTCACCAATTGTCTTCTTGTGACAGAACACTTGAGAAGCATTTAACCAATTTGGTTCCACTGAGAGTTGAACTCAGATCGCTGGATTCAGAGTCTAGAGTGCTAACCATTACACCATGGAACCGAAGACCCGCTGTCTTTTAACCTTTTTGTCACGATTCTCACAATGATTTTATTTGTGAGAAACCAAAGATTTGAGGAAACACGGTATATAATTGTTAGAGCATAGCTTGTATTGAATGACATGCAACAGAATCGGTTTTTCCATGACTGTAGGAGGCATGAGAATGCAACACACATTGGTAGATATTGAAAGAAAAGTTAAGATTTTACTGAGTCTGAGCAGATAACATATAAGATCCAACTGCGCCTTTTGATCAATGTCCAGGTACAGTTCCTTCATATGTAGATGAGCTTTTTGATCATTTCCCACCATCACAGACTTGGAGGCAATCGATTGAAAAACTCAACTGACAAACGTTTGTTACCAGTGCCAAGTGTAGAATGCTGTTGGATCCAATATAGTCACTTGGCATTTTTGGGTCAATGAACAGTTTTGTCAGCTGGAATAGCTCAGTTGGGAGAGCGTTAGACTGAAGATCTAAAGGTCCCTGGTTCAATCCCGGGTTTCAGCAAAGTCTATGAGTGGGAGAAACACTTTGAATTGGTTAGCATTTTGAAAAAAGACAATTTCTCATTTCATCATTTCAAATCAAGTAATACATTTCATGATTCCTTCAATGAAAATTTCAAAGAGAAATCTTGGACACCATTGATTGTCCTAGATATCAAAACAGGCAAAGGTTTCACTGAGATTTGAACTCAGATCGCTGGATTCAAAGTCCAGAGTGCTGACCATTACACCATGAAACCCTAGAACTTTGAGAGTATAGTGGAAAGAATACTAAATATGACTGGACTGCAATGTGCTTGTTCATAGATCCATAAATTGAGGACTTGGAACCATTCCCGCAGCAATCCCACAATGGTCAAAATATCAATCAGTGAAATACTAGCAACCATTTGCAAAGGGCAAAATTCTTGTGTAGAGACCATCACTTGCATTAAACAAAGTGGATATTTGCAAGATTGGAAGTTTGATTTGTGAATGTCAGCATCCGTTCTCATTCGATACAGTATTACGAAGAGCATAATAAGACCCTTGGTTCCATCTCCAAAATCAATTAATGCATTGCAAGAGGCAATCAATAATGTCCTAAGACATTTTTCAGAAACAAATGAAAAAACTTTCAAAGATTTGCAGAGAATATGAAATACTTAATGATTATAAATTTCCTCACCAATTGTCTTCTTGTGACAGAACACTTGAGAAGCATTTAACCAATTTGGTTCCACTGAGACTTGAACTCAGATCGCTGGATTCAGAGTCCAGAGTGCTAACCATTACACCATGGAACCGATGACCCGCTGTATTTTAACCTTTTTGTCACGATTCTCTCAATGATTTTATTTGTGAGAAAACCAAAGATTTGTGGCAACACGGTATATAATTGTTAGAGCATAGTTTGTATTGAAGGACATGCAACAGAATCGGTTTTTCCATGACTGTAGGAGGCATGAGAATGCAACACACATTGGTAGATATTGAAAGAAAAGTTAACATTTTACTGAGTCTGAGCAGATAACGTATAAGATCCAACTGCGCCTTTTGATCAATGTCCAGGTACAGTTCCTTCATATGTAGATGAGCTTTTTGATCATTTCCCACCATCACAGACTTGGAGGCAATCAACTGAAAAACTCAACTGACAAACGTTTGTTACCAGTGCCAAGTGTGGAATGCTGTTGGATCCAATATAATCACTTGGCATTTTTGGGTCAATGAACAGTTTTGTCAGCTGGAATAGCTCAGTTGGGAGAGCGTTAGACTGAAGATCTAAAGGTCCCTGGTTCAATCCCGGGTTTCAGCAAAGTCTATGAGTGGGAGAAACACTTTGAATTGGTTAGCATTTTGAAAAAAGACAATTTCTCATTTCATCATTTCAAATCAAGTAATACATTTCATGATTCCTTCAATGAAATTTTCAAAGAGAAATCTTGGGCACCATTGATTGTCCTAGATATCAAAACAGGCAAAGGTTTCACTGAGATTTGAACTCAGATCACTGGATTCAAAGTCCAGAGTGCTGACCATTACACCATGAAACCCTAGAACTTTGAGAGTATAGCGGAAAGAATACTAAATATGACTGGACTGCAATGTGCTTGTTCATAGATCCATAAATTGAGGATTTGGAACTATTCCCGCAGCAATCCCACAATGGTCAAAATATCAATCAGTGAAATACTAGCAACCATTTGCAAAGGGCAAAATTCTTGTGTAGAGACCATCACTTGCATTAAACAAAGTGGATATTTGCAAGATTGGAAGTTTGATTTGTGAATGTCAGCATCCGTTCTCATTCGATACAGTATTACGAAGAGCATAATAAGACCCTTGGTTCCATCTCCAAAATCAATTAATGCATTGCAAGAGGCAATCAATAATGTCCTAAGACATTTCTCAGAAACAAATGAAAAAACTTTCAAAGATTTGCAGAGAATATGAAATACTTAATGATTATAAATTTCCTCACCAATTGTCTTCTTGTGACAGAACACTTGAGAAGCATTTAACCAATTTGGTTCCACTGAGACTTGAACTCAGATCGCTGGATTCAGAGTCCAGAGTGCTAACCATTACACCATGGAACCGAAGACCCGCTGTCTTTTAACCTTTTTGTCACGATTCTCACAATGATTTTATTTGTGAGAAACCAAAGATTTGTGGAAACACGGTATATAATTGTTAGAGCATAGCTTGTATTGAATGACATGCAACAGAATCGGTTTTTCCATGACTGTAGGAGGCATGAGAATGCAACACACATTGGTAGATATTGAAAGAAAAGTTAAGATTTTACTGAGTCTGAGCAGATAACATATAAGATCCAACTGCGCCTTTTGATCAATGTCCAGGTACAGTTCCTTCATATGTAGATGAGCTTTTTGATCATTTCCCACCATCACAGACTTGGAGGCAATCGATTGAAAAACTCAACTGACAAACGTTTGTTACCAGTGCCAAGTGTAGAATGCTGTTGGATCCAATATAGTCACTTGGCATTTTTGGGTCAATGAACAGTTTTGTCAGCTGGAATAGCTCAGTTGGGAGAGCGTTAGACTGAAGATCTAAAGGTCCCTGGTTCAATCCCGGGTTTCAGCAAAGTCTATGAGTGGGAGAAACACTTTGAATTGGTTAGCATTTTGAAAAAAGACAATTTCTCATTTCATCATTTCAAATCAAGTAATACATTTCATGATTCCTTCAATGAAAATTTCAAAGAGAAATCTTGGACACCATTGATTGTCCTAGATATCAAAACAGGCAAAGGTTTCACTGAGATTTGAACTCAGATCGCTGGATTCAAAGTCCAGAGTGCTGACCATTACACCATGAAACCCTAGAACTTTGAGAGTATAGTGGAAAGAATACTAAATATGACTGGACTGCAATGTGCTTGTTCATAGATCCATAAATTGAGGACTTGGAACCATTCCTGCAGCAATCCCACAATGGTCAAAATATCAATCAGTGAAATACTAGCAACCATTTGCAAAGGGCAAAATTCTTGTGTAGAGACCATCACTTGCATTAAACAAAGTGGATATTTGCAAGATTGGAAGTTTGATTTGTGAATGTCAGCATCCGTTCTCATTCGATACAGTATTACGAAGAGCATAATAAGACCCTTGGTTCCATCTCCAAAATCAATTAATGCATTGCAAGAGGCAATCAATAATGTCCTAAGACATTTTTCAGAAACAAATGAAAAAACTTTCAAAGATTTGCAGAGAATATGAAATACTTAATGATTATAAATTTCCTCACCAATTGTCTTCTTGTGACAGAACACTTGAGAAGCATTTAACCAATTTGGTTCCACTGAGACTTGAACTCAGATCGCTGGATTCAGAGTCCAGAGTGCTAACCATTACACCATGGAACCGATGACCCGCTGTATTTTAACCTTTTTGTCACGATTCTCACAATGATTTTATTTGTGAGAAAACCAAAGATTTGTGGCAACACGGTATATAATTGTTAGAGCATAGCTTGTATTGAAGGACATGCAACAGAATCGGTTTTTCCATGACTGTAGGAGGCATGAGAATGCAACACACATTGGTAGATATTGAAAGAAAAGATAACATTTTACTGAGTCTGAGCAGATAACGTATAAGATCCAACTGCGCCTTTTGATCAATGTCCAGGTACAGTTCCTTCATATGTAGATGAGCTTTTTGATCATTTCCCACCATCACAGACTTGGAGGCAATCAACTGAAAAACTCAACTGACAAACGTTTGTTACCAGTGCCAAGTGTGGAATGCTGTTGGATCCAATATAATCACTTGGCATTTTTGGGTCAATGAACAGTTTTGTCAGCTGGAATAGCTCAGTTGGGAGAGCGTTAGACTGAAGATCTAAAAGTCCCTGGTCAATCCCGGGTTTCAGCAAAGTCTATGAGTGGGAGAAACACTTTGAATTGGTTAGCATTTTGAAAAAAGACAATTTCTCATTTCATCATTTCAAATCAAGTAATACATTTCATGATTCCTTCAATGAAATTTTCAAAGAGAAATCTTGGGCACCATTGATTGTCCTAGATATCAAAACAGGCAAAGGTTTCACTGAGATTTGAACTCAGATCACTGGATTCAAAGTCCAGAGTGCTGACCATTACACCATGAAACCCTAGAACTTTGAGAGTATAGCGGAAAGAATACTAAATATGACTGGACTGCAATGTGCTTGTTCATAGATCCATAAATTGAGGATTTGGA
The DNA here is from genome assembly GCF_043380555.1 of Nothobranchius furzeri. Classification (NCBI taxonomy): domain Eukaryota; kingdom Metazoa; phylum Chordata; class Actinopteri; order Cyprinodontiformes; family Nothobranchiidae; genus Nothobranchius; species Nothobranchius furzeri. The sequence continues at coordinate 27,576,046 of NC_091742.1, forward strand.
ACTATTCCCGCAGCAATCCCACAATGGTCAAAATATCAATCAGTGAAATACTAGCAACCATTTGCAAAGGGCAAAATTCTTGTGTAGAGACCATCACTTGCATTAAACAAAGTGGATATTTGCAAGATTGGAAGTTTGATTTGTGAATGTCAGCATCCGTTCTCATTCGATACAGTATTACGAAGAGCATAATAAGACCCTTGGTTCCATCTCCAAAATCAATTAATGCATTGCAAGAGGCAATCAATAATGTCCTAAGACATTTCTCAGAAACAAATGAAAAAACTTTCAAAGATTTGCAGAGAATATGAAATACTTAATGATTATAAATTTCCTCACCAATTGTCTTCTTGTGACAGAACACTTGAGAAGCATTTAACCAATTTGGTTCCACTGAGACTTGAACTCAGATCGCTGGATTCAGAGTCCAGAGTGCTAACCATTACACCATGGAACCGAAGACCCGCTGTCTTTTAACCTTTTTGTCACGATTCTCACAATGATTTTATTTGTGAGAAACCAAAGATTTGTGGAAACACGGTATATAATTGTTAGAGCATAGCTTGTATTGAATGACATGCAACAGAATCGGTTTTTCCATGACTGTAGGAGGCATGAGAATGCAACACACATTGGTAGATATTGAAAGAAAAGTTAAGATTTTACTGAGTCTGAGCAGATAACATATAAGATCCAACTGCGCCTTTTTATCAATGTCCAGGTACAGTTCCTTCATATGTAGATGAGCTTTTTGATCATTTCCCACCATCACAGACTTGGAGGCAATCGATTGAAAAACTCAACTGACAAACGTTTGTTACCAGTGCCAAGTGTAGAATGCTGTTGGATCCAATATAGTCACTTGGCATTTTTGGGTCAATGAACAGTTTTGTCAGCTGGAATAGCTCAGTTGGGAGAGCGTTAGACTGAAGATCTAAAGGTCCCTGGTTCAATCCCGGGTTTCAGCAAAGTCTATGAGTGGGAGAAACACTTTGAATTGGTTAGCATTTTGAAAAAAGACAATTTCTCATTTCATCATTTCAAATCAAGTAATACATTTCATGATTCCTTCAATGAAAATTTCAAAGAGAAATCTTGGACACCATTGATTGTCCTAGATATCAAAACAGGCAAAGGTTTCACTGAGATTTGAACTCAGATCGCTGGATTCAAAGTCCAGAGTGCTGACCATTACACCATGAAACCCTAGAACTTTGAGAGTATAGTGGAAAGAATACTAAATATGACTGGACTGCAATGTGCTTGTTCATAGATCCATAAATTGAGGACTTGGAACCATTCCTGCAGCAATCCCACAATGGTCAAAATATCAATCAGTGAAATACTAGCAACCATTTGCAAAGGGCAAAATTATTGTGTAGAGACCATCACTTGCATTAAACAAAGTGGATATTTGCAAGATTGGAAGTTTGATTTGTGAATGTCAGCATCCGTTCTCATTCGATACAGTATTACGAAGAGCATAATAAGACCCTTGGTTCCATCTCCAAAATCAATTAATGCATTGCAAGAGGCAATCAATAATGTCCTAAGACATTTTTCAGAAACAAATGAAAAAACTTTCAAAGATTTGCAGAGAATATGAAATACTTAATGATTATAAATTTCCTCACCAATTGTCTTCTTGTGACAGAACACTTGAGATGCATTTAACCAATTTGGTTCCACTGAGACTTGAACTCAGATCGCTGGATTCAGAGTCCAGAGTGCTAACCATTACACCATGGAACCGATGACCCGCTGTATTTTAACCTTTTTGTCACGATTCTCACAATGATTTTATTTGTGAGAAAACAAAAGATTTGTGGCAACACGGTATATAATTGTTAGAGCATAGCTTGTATTGAATGACATGCAACAGAATCGGTTTTTCCATGACTGTAGGAGGCATGAGAATGCAACACACATTGGTAGATATTGAAAGAAAAGTTAAGATTTTACTGAGTCTGAGCAGATAACGTATAAGATCCAACTGCGCCTTTTGATCAATGTCCAGGTACAGTTCCTTCATATGTAGATGAGCTTTTTGATCATTTCCCACCATCACAGACTTGGAGGCAATCGATTGAAAAACTCAACTGACAAACGTTTGTTACCAGTGCCAAGTGTGGAATGCTGTTGGCTCCAATATAGTCACTTGGCATTTTTGGGTCAATGAACAGTTTTGTCAGCTGGAATAGCTCAGTTGGGAGAGTGTTAGACTGAAGATCTAAAGGTCCCTGGTTCAATCCCGGGTTTCAGTCAAGTCTATGAGTGGGAGAAACACTTTGAATTGGTTAGCATTTTGAAAAAAGACAATTTCTCATTTCATCATTTCAAATCAAGTAATACATTTCATGATTCTTTCAATGAAATTTTCAAAGAGAAATCTTGGGCACCATTGATTGTCCTAGATATCAAAACAGGCAAAGGTTTCACTGAGATTTGAACTCAGATCACTGGATTCAAAGTCCAGAGTGCTGACCATTACACCATGAAACCCTAGAACTTTGAGAGTATAGCGGAAAGAATACTAAATATGACTGGACTGCAATGTGCTTGTTCATAGATCCATAAATTGAGGATTTGGACCTATTCCCGCAGCAATCCCACAATGGTCAAAATATCAATCAGTGAAATACTAGCAACCATTTGCAAAGGGCAAAATTCTTGTGTAGAGACCATCACTTGCATTAAACAAAGTGGATATTTGCAAGATTGGAAGTTTGATTTGTGAATGTCAGCATCCGTTCTCATTCGATACAGTATTACGAAGAGCATAATAAGACCCTTGGTTCCATCTCCAAAATCAATTAATGCATTGCAAGAGGCAATCAATAATGTCCTAAGACATTTTTCAGAAACAAATGAAAAAACTTTCAAAGATTTGCAGAGAATATGAAATACTTAATGATTATAAATTTCCTCACCAATTGTCTTCTTGTGACAGAACACTTGAGAAGCATTTAACCAATTTGGTTCCACTGAGACTTGAACTCAGATCGCTGGATTCAGAGTCCAGAGTGCTAACCATTACACCATGGAACCGATGACCCGCTGTATTTTAACCTTTTTGTCACGATTCTCACAATGATTTTATTTGTGAGAAAACCAAAGATTTGTGGCAACACGGTATATAATTGTTAGAGCATAGCTTGTATTGAAGGACATGCAACAGAATCGGTTTTTCCATGACTGTAGGAGGCATGAGAATGCAACACACATTGGTAGATATTGAAAGAAAAGTTAACATTTTACTGAGTCTGAGCAGATAACGTATAAGATCCAACTGCGCCTTTTGATCAATGTCCAGGTACAGTTCCTTCATATGTAGATGAGCTTTTTGATCATTTCCCACCATCACAGACTTGGAGGCAATCAACTGAAAAACTCAACTGACAAACGTTTGTTACCAGTGCCAAGTGTGGAATGCTGTTGGATCCAATATAATCACTTGGCATTTTTGGGTCAATGAACAGTTTTGTCAGCTGGAATAGCTCAGTTGGGAGAGTGTTAGACTGAAGATCTAAAGGTCCCTGGTTCAATCCCGGGTTTCAGCAAAGTCTATGAGTGGGAGAAACACTTTGAATTGGTTAGCATTTTGAAAAAAGACAATTTCTCATTTCATCATTTCAAATCAAGTAATACATTTCATGATTCCTTCAATGAAATTTTCAAAGAGAAATCTTGGGCACCATTGATTGTCCTAGATATCAAAACAGGCAAAGGTTTCACTGAGATTTGAACTCAGATCACTGGATTCAAAGTCCAGAGTGCTGACCATTACACCATGAAACCCTAGAACTTTGAGAGTATAGCGGAAAGAATACTAAATATGACTGGACTGCAATGTGCTTGTTCATAGATCCATAAATTGAGGATTTGGAACTATTCCCGCAGCAATCCCACAATGGTCAAAATATCAATCAGTGAAATACTAGCAACCATTTGCAAAGGGCAAAATTCTTGTGTAGAGACCATCACTTGCATTAAACAAAGTGGATATTTGCAAGATTGGAAGTTTGATTTGTGAATGTCAGCATCCGTTCTCATTCGATACAGTATTACGAAGAGCATAATAAGACCCTTGGTTCCATCTCCAAAATCAATTAATGCATTGCAAGAGGCAATCAATAATGTCCTAAGACATTTCTCAGAAACAAATGAAAAAACTTTCAAAGATTTGCAGAGAATATGAAATACTTAATGATTATAAATTTCCTCACCAATTGTCTTCTTGTGACAGAACACTTGAGAAGCATTTAACCAATTTGGTTCCACTGAGACTAGAACTCAGATCGCTGGATTCAGAGTCCAGAGTGCTAACCATTACACCATGGAACCGAAGACCTGCTGTCTTTTAACCTTTTTGTCACGATTCTCACAATGATTTTATTTGTGAGAAACCAAAGATTTGTGGAAACACGGTATATAATTGTTAGAGCATAGCTTGTATTGAATGACATGCAACAGAATCGGTTTTTCCATGACTGTAGGAGGCATGAGAATGCAACACACATTGGTAGATATTGAAAGAAAAGGTAAGATTTTACTGAGTCTGAGCAGATAACATATAAGATCCAACTGCGCCTTTTGATCAATGTCCAGGTACAGTTCCTTCATATGTAGATGAGCTTTTTGATCATTTCCCACCATCACAGACTTGGAGGCAATCGATTGAAAAACTCAACTGACAAACGTTTGTTACCAGTGCCAAGTGTGGAATGCTGTTGGCTCCAATATAGTCACTTGGCATTTTTGGGTCAATGAACAGTTTTGTCAGCTGGAATAGCTCAGTTGGGAGAGCGTTAGACTGAAGATCTAAAGGTCCCTGGTTCAATCCTGGGTTTCAGTCAAGTCTATGAGTGGGAGAAACACTTTGAATTGGTTAGCATTTTGAAAAAAGACAATTTCTCATTTCATCATTTCAAATCAAGTAATACATTTCATGATTCTTTCAATGAAATTTTCAAAGAGAAATCTTGGGCACCATTGATTGTCCTAGATATCAAAACAGGCAAAGGTTTCACTGAGATTTGAACTCAGATCACTGGATTCAAAGTCCAGAGTGCTGACCATTACACCATGAAACCCTAGAACTTTGAGAGTATAGCGGAAAGAATACTAAATATGACTGGACTGCAATGTGCTTGTTCATAGATCCATAAATTGAGGATTTGGACCTATTCCCGCAGCAATCCCACAATGGTCAAAATATCAATCAGTGAAATACTAGCAACCATTTGCAAAGGGCAAAATTCTTGTGTAGAGACCATCACTTGCATTAAACATAGTGGATATTTGCAAGATTGGAAGTTTGATTTGTGAATGTCAGCATCCGTTCTCATTCGATACAGTATTACGAAGAGCATAATAAGACCCTTGGTTCCATCTCCAAAATCAATTAATGCATTGCAAGAGGCAATCAATAATGTCCTAAGACATTTTTCAGAAACAAATGAAAAAACTTTCAAAGATTTGCAGAGAATATGAAATACTTAATGATTATAAATTTCCTCACCAATTGTCTTCTTGTGACAGAACACTTGAGAAGCATTTAACCAATTTGGTTCCACTGAGACTTGAACTCAGATCGCTGGATTCAGAGTCCAGAGTGCTAACCATTACACCATGGAACCGATGACCCGCTGTATTTTAACCTTTTTGTCACGATTCTCACAATGATTTTATTTGTGAGAAAACCAAAGATTTGTGGCAACACGGTATATAATTGTTAGAGCATAGCTTGTATTGAAGGACATGCAACAGAATCGGTTTTTCCATGACTGTAGGAGGCATGAGAATGCAACACACATTGGTAGATATTGAAAGAAAAGTTAACATTTTACTGAGTCTGAGCAGATAACGTATAAGATCCAACTGCGCCTTTTGATCAATGTCCAGGTACAGTTCCTTCATATGTAGATGAGCTTTTTGATCATTTCCCACCATCACAGACTTGGAGGCAATCAACTGAAAAACTCAACTGACAAACGTTTGTTACCAGTGCCAAGTGTGGAATGCTGTTGGATCCAATATAATCACTTGGCATTTTTGGGTCAATGAACAGTTTTGTCAGCTGGAATACCTCAGTTGGGAGAGTGTTAGACTGAAGATCTAAAGGTCCCTGGTTCAATCCCGGGTTTCAGCAAAGTCTATGAGTGGGAGAAACACTTTGAATTGGTTAGCATTTTGAAAAAAGACAATTTCTCATTTCATCATTTCAAATCAAGTAATACATTTCATGATTCCTTCAATGAAATTTTCAAAGAGAAATCTTGGGCACCATTGATTGTCCTAGATATCAAAACAGGCAAAGGTTTCACTGAGATTTGAACTCAGATCGCTGGATTCAAAGTCCAGAGTGCTGACCATTACACCTTGAAACCCTAGAACTTTGAGAGTATAGTGGAAAGAATACTAAATATGACTGGACTGCAATGTGCTTGTTCATAGATCCATAAATTGAGGACTTGGAACCATTCCTGCAGCAATCCCACAATGGTCAAAATATCAATCAGTGAAATACTAGCAACCATTTGCAAAGGGCAAAATTATTGTGTAGAGACCATCACTTGCATTAAACAAAGTGGATATTTGCAAGATTGGAAGTTTGATTTGTGAATGTCAGCATCCGTTCTCATTCGATACAGTATTACGAAGAGCATAATAAGACCCTTGGTTCCATCTCCAAAATCAATTAATGCATTGCAAGAGGCAATCAATAATGTCCTAAGACATTTTTCAGAAACAAATGAAAAAACTTTCAAAGATTTGCAGAGAATATGAAATACTTAATGATTATAAATTTCCTCACCAATTGTCTTCTTGTGACAGAACACTTGAGATGCATTTAACCAATTTGGTTCCACTGAGACTTGAACTCAGATCGCTGGATTCAGAGTCCAGAGTGCTAACCATTACACCATGGAACCGATGACCCGCTGTCTTTTAACCTTTTTGTCACGATTCTCACAATGATTTTATTTGTGAGAAAACAAAAGATTTGTGGCAACACGGTATATAATTGTTAGAGCATAGCTTGTATTGAATGACATGCAACAGAATCGGTTTTTCCATGACTGTAGGAGGCATGAGAATGCAACACACATTGGTAGATATTGAAAGAAAAGTTAAGATTTTACTGAGTCTGAGCAGATAACGTATAAGATCCAACTGCGCCTTTTGATCAATGTCCAGGTACAGTTCCTTCATATGTAGATGAGCTTTTTGATCATTTCCCACCATCACAGACTTGGAGGCAATCGATTGAAAAACTCAACTGACAAACGTTTGTTACCAGTGCCAAGTGTGGAATGCTGTTGGCTCCAATATAGTCACTTGGCATTTTTGGGTCAATGAACAGTTTTGTCAGCTGGAATAGCTCAGTTGGGAGAGCGTTAGACTGAAGATCTAAAGGTCCCTGGTTCAATCCCGGGTTTCAGTCAAGTCTATGAGTGGGAGAAACACTTTGAATTGGTTAGCATTTTGAAAAAAGACAATTTCTCATTTCATCATTTCAAATCAAGTAATACATTTCATGATTCTTTCAATGAAATTTTCAAAGAGAAATCTTGGGCACCATTGATTGTCCTAGATATCAAAACAGGCAAAGGTTTCACTGAGATTTGAACTCAGATCACTGGATTCAAAGTCCAGAGTGCTGACCATTACACCATGAAACCCTAGAACTTTGAGAGTGTAGCGGAAAGAATACTAAATATGACTGGACTGCAATGTGCTTGTTCATAGATCCATAAATTGAGGATTTGGACCTATTCCCGCAGCAATCCCACAATGGTCAAAATATCAATCAGTGAAATACTAGCAACCATTTGCAAAGGGCAAAATTCTTGTGTAGAGACCATCACTTGCATTAAACATAGTGGATATTTGCAAGATTGGAAGTTTGATTTGTGAATGTCAGCATCCGTTCTCATTCGATACAGTATTACGAAGAGCATAATAAGACCCTTGGTTCCATCTCCAAAATCAATTAATGCATTGCAAGAGGCAATCAATAATGTCCTAAGACATTTTTCAGAAACAAATGAAAAAACTTTCAAAGATTTGCAGAGAATATGAAATACTTAATGATTATAAATTTCCTCACCAATTGTCTTCTTGTGACAGAACACTTGAGAAGCATTTAACCAATTTGGTTCCACTGAGACTTGAACTCAGATCGCTGGATTCAGAGTCCAGAGTGCTAACCATTACACCATGGAACCGATGACCCGCTGTATTTTAACCTTTTTGTCACGATTCTCACAATGATTTTATTTGTGAGAAAACCAAAGATTTGTGGCAACACGGTATATAATTGTTAGAGCATAGCTTGTATTGAAGGACATGCAACAGAATCGGTTTTTCCATGACTGTAGGAGGCATGAGAATGCAACACACATTGGTAGATATTGAAAGAAAAGTTAACATTTTACTGAGTCTGAGCAGATAACGTATAAGATCCAACTGCGCCTTTTGATCAATGTCCAGGTACAGTTCCTTCATATGTAGATGAGCTTTTTGATCATTTCCCACCATCACAGACTTGGAGGCAATCAACTGAAAAACTCAACTGACAAACGTTTGTTACCAGTGCCAAGTGTGGAATGCTGTTGGATCCAATATAATCACTTGGCATTTTTGGGTCAATGAACAGTTTTGTCAGCTGGAATAGCTCAGTTGGGAGAGTGTTAGACTGAAGATCTAAAGGTCCCCGGTTCAATCCCGGGTTTCAGCAAAGTCTATGAGTGGGAGAAACACTTTGAATTGGTTAGCATTTTGAAAAAAGACAATTTCTCATTTCATCATTTCAAATCAAGTAATACATTTCATGATTCCTTCAATGAAATTTTCAAAGAGAAATCTTGGGCACCATTGATTGTCCTAGATATCAAAACAGGCAAAGGTTTCACTGAGATTTGAACTCAGATCACTGGATTCAAAGTCCAGAGTGCTGACCATTACACCATGAAACCCTAGAACTTTGAGAGTATAGCGGAAAGAATACTAAATATGACTGGACTGCAATGTGCTTGTTCATAGATCCATAAATTGAGGATTTGGAACTATTCCCGCAGCAATCCCACAATGGTCAAAATATCAATCAGTGAAATACTAGCAACCATTTGCAAAGGGCAAAATTCTTGTGTAGAGACCATCACTTGCATTAAACAAAGTGGATATTTGCAAGATTGGAAGTTTGATTTGTGAATGTCAGCATCCGTTCTCATTCGATACAGTATTACGAAGAGCATAATAAGACCCTTGGTTCCATCTCCAAAATCAATTAATGCATTGCAAGAGGCAATCAATAATGTCCTAAGACATTTCTCAGAAACAAATGAAAAAACTTTCAAAGATTTGCAGAGAATATGAAATACTTAATGATTATAAATTTCCTCACCAATTGTCTTCTTGTGACAGAACACTTGAGAAGCATTTAACCAATTTGGTTCCACTGAGACTTGAACTCAGATCGCTGGATTCAGAGTCCAGAGTGCTAACCATTACACCATGGAACCGAAGACCTGCTGTCTTTTAACCTTTTTGTCACGATTCTCACAATGATTTTATTTGTGAGAAACCAAAGATTTGTGGAAACACGGTATATAATTGTTAGAGCATAGCTTGTATTGAATGACATGCAACAGAATCGGTTTTTCCATGACTGTAGGAGGCATGAGAATGCAACACACATTGGTAGATATTGAAAGAAAAGGTAAGATTTTACTGAGTCTGAGCAGATAACATATAAGATCCAACTGCGCCTTTTGATCAATGTCCAGGTACAGTTCCTTCATATGTAGATGAGCTTTTTGATCATTTCCCACCATCACAGACTTGGAGGCAATCGATTGAAAAACTCAACTGACAAACGTTTGTTACCAGTGCCAAGTGTAGAATGCTGTTGGATCCAATATAGTCATTTGGCATTTTTGGGTCAATGAACAGTTTTGTCAGCTGGAATAGCTCAGTTGGGAGAGCGTTAGACTGAAGATCTAAAGGTCCCTGGTTCAATCCCGGGTTTCAGCAAAGTCTATGAGTGGGAGAAACACTTTGAATTGGTTAGCATTTTGAAAAAAGACAATTTCTCATTTCATCATTTCAAATCAAGTAATACATTTCATGATTCCTTCAATGAAAATTTCAAAGAGAAATCTTGGACACCATTGATTGTCCTAGATATCAAAACAGGCAAAGGTTTCACTGAGATTTGAACTCAGATCGCTGGATTCAAAGTCCAGAGTGCTGACCATTACACCATGAAACCCTAGAACTTTGAGAGTATAGTGGAAAGAATACTAAATATGACTGGACTGCAATGTGCTTGTTCATAGATCCATAAATTGAGGACTTGGAACCATTCCTGCAGCAATCCCACAATGGTCAAAATATCAATCAGTGAAATACTAGCAACCATTTGCAAAGGGCAAAATTATTGTGTAGAGACCATCACTTGCATTAAACAAAGTGGATATTTGCAAGATTGGAAGTTTGATTTGTGAATGTCAGCATCCGTTCTCATTCGATACAGTATTACGAAGAGCATAATAAGACCCTTGGTTCCATCTCCAAAATCAATTAATGCATTGCAAGAGGCAATCAATAATGTCCTAAGACATTTTTCAGAAACAAATGAAAAAACTTTCAAAGATTTGCAGAGAATATGAAATACTTAATGATTATAAATTTCCTCACCAATTGTCTTCTTGTGACAGAACACTTGAGATGCATTTAACCAATTTGGTTCCACTGAGACTTGAACTCAGATCGCTGGATTCAGAGTCCAGAGTGCTAACCATTACACCATGGAACCGAAGACCCGCTGTCTTTTAACCTTTTTGTCACGATTCTCACAATGATTTTATTTGTGAGAAACCAAAGATTTGTGGAAACACGGTATATAATTGTTAGAGCATAGCTTGTATTGAATGACATGCAACAGAATCGGTTTTTCCATGACTGTAGGAGGCATGAGAATGCAACACACATAGGTAGATATTGAAAGAAAAGTTAAGATTTTACTGAGTCTGAGCAGATAACATATAAGATCCAACTGCGCCTTTTGATCAATGTCCAGGTACAGTTCCTTCATATGTAGATGAGCTTTTTGATCATTTCCCACCATCACAGACTTGGAGGCAATCGATTGAAAAACTCAACTGACAAACGTTTGTTACCAGTGCCAAGTGTAGAATGCTGTCGGATCCAATATAGTCACTTGGCATTTTTGGGTCAATGAACAGTTTTGTCAGCTGGAATAGCTCAGTTGGGAGAGCGTTAGACTGAAGATCTAAAGGTCCCTGGTTCAATCGCGGGTTTCAGCAGTCTATGAGTGGGAGAAACACTTTGGATTGGTCACAGTTTTGAAAAAAGACAATTTCTCATTTCATCATTTCAAATCAATTAATACATTTCATGATTCCTTCAATGAAAATTTCAAAGAGAAATCTTGGACACCATTGATTGTCCTAGATATCAAAACAGGCAAAGGTTTCACTGAGATTTGAACTCAGATCGCTGGATTCAAAGTCCAGAGTGCTGACCATTACACCATGAAACCCTAGAACTTTGAGAATATAGTGGAAAGAATACTAAATATGACTGGTAGGCAATGTGCTTGTTCATAGATCCATAAATTGAGGACTTGGAACCATTCCCGCGGCAATCCCACAATGGTCAAAATATCAATCAGTGAAATACTAGCAACCATTTGCAAAGGGCAAAATTCTTGTGTAGAGACCATCACTTGCATTAAACAAAGTGGATATTTGCAAGATTGGAAGTTTGATTTGTGAATGTCAGCATCCGTTCTCATTTGATACAGTATTACGAAGAGCATAATAAGACCCTTGGTTCCATCTCCAAAATCAATTAATGCATTGCAAGAGGCAATCAATAATGTCCTAAGACATTTTTCAGAAACAGATGAAAAAACTTTCAAAGATTTGCAGAGAATATGAAATACTTAATGATTATAAATTTCCTCACCAATTGTCTTCTTGTGACAGGACACTTGAGAAGCATTTAACCAATTTGGTTCCACTGAGACTTGAACTCAGATCGCTGGATTCAGAGTCCAGAGTGCTAACCATTACACCATGGAACCGAAGACCCACTGTTTTTTAACCTTTTCGTCACGATTCTCACAATGATTTTATTTGTGAGAAACCAAAGATTTGTGGAAACACGGTATATAATTGTTAGAGCATAGCTTGTATTGAATGACATGCAACAGAATCGGTTTTTCCATGACTGTAGGAGGCATGAGAATGCAACACACATTGGTAGATATTGAAAGAAAAGTTAAGATTTTACTGAGTCTGAGCAGATAACATATAAGATCCAACTGCGCCTTTTGATCAATGTCCAGGTACAGTTCCTTCATATGTAGATGAGCTTTTTGATCATTTCCCACCATCACAGACTTGGAGGCAATCGACTGAAAAACTCAACTGACAAACGTTTGTTACCAGTGCCAAGTGTGGAATGCTGTTGGATCCAATATAGTCACTTGGCATTTTTGGGTCAATGAACAGTTTAGTCAGCTGGAATAGCTCAGTTGGGAGAGCGTTAGACTGAAGATCTAAAGGTCCCTGGTTCAATCCCGGGTTTCAGCAAAGTCTATGAGTGGGAGAAACACTTTGAATTGGTTAGCATTTTGAAAAAAGACAATTTCTCATTTCATCATTTCAAATCAAGTAATACATTTCATGATTCCTTCAATGAAAATTTCAAAGAGAAATCTTGGACACCATTGATTGTCCTAGATATCAAAACAGGCAAAGGTTTCACTGAGATTTGAACTCAGATCGCTGGATTCAAAGTCCAGAGTGCTGACCATTACACCATGAAACCCTAGAACTTTGAGAGTATAGTGGAAAGAATACTAAATATGACTGGACTGCAATGTGCTTGTTCATAGATCCATAAATTGAGGACTTGGAACCATTCCTGCAGCAATCCCACAATGGTCAAAATATCAATCAGTGAAATACTAGCAACCATTTGCAAAGGGGAAAATTATTGTGTAGAGACCATCACTTGCATTAAACAAAGTGGATATTTGCAAGATTGGAAGTTTGATTTGTGAATGTCAGCATCCGTTCTCATTCGATACAGTATTACGAAGAGCATAATAAGACCCTTGGTTCCATCTCCAAAATCAATTAATGCATTGCAAGAGGCAATCAATAATGTCCTAAGACATTTTTCAGAAACAAATGAAAAAACTTTCAAAGATTTGCAGAGAATATGAAATACTTAATGATTATAAATTTCCTCACCAATTGTCTTCTTCTGACAGAACACTTGAGAAGCGTTTAACCAATTTGGTTCCACTGAGACTTGAACTCAGATCGCTGGATTCAGAGTCCAGAGTGCTAACCATTACAACATGGAACCGAAGACCCGTTGTATTTCAACCTTTTTGTCACGATTCTCACAATGAATTTATTTGTGAGAAAACCAAAGATTTGTGGCAACACGGTATATAATTGTTAGAGCATAGCTTGTATTGAATGACATGCAACAGAATCGGTTTTTCCATGACTGTAGGAGGCATGAGAATGCAACACACATTGGTAGATATTGAAAGAAAAGTTAAGATTTTACTGAGTCTGAGCAGATAACGTATAAGATCCAACTGCGCCTTTTGATCAATGTCCAGGTACAGTTCCTTCATATGTAGATGAGCTTTTTGATCATTTCCCACCATCACAGACTTGGAGGCAATCAATTGAAAAACTCAACTGACAAACGTTTGTTACCAGTGCCAAGTGTGGAATGCTGTTGGATCCAATATAGTCACTTGGCATTTTTGGGTCAATGAACAGTTTTGTCAGCTGGAATAGCTCAGTTGGGAGAGCGTTAGACTGAAGATCTAAAGGTCTCTGGTTCAATCCCGGGTTTCATAAAAGTCTATGAGTGGGAGAAACACTTTGAATTGGTTAGCATTTTGAAAAAAGACAATTTCTCATTTCATCATTTCAAATCAAGTAATACATTTCATGATTCCTTCAATGAAAATTTCAAAGAGAAATCTTGGACACCATTGATTGTCCTAGATATCAAAACAGGCAAAGGTTTCACTGAGATTTGAACTCAGATCGCTGGATTAAAAGTCCAGAGCGCTGACCATTACACCATGAAACCCTAGAACTTTGAGAGTATAGTGGAAAGAATACTAAATATGACTGGACTGCAATGTGCTTGTTCATAGATCCATAAATTGAGGACTTGGAACCATTCCCGCAGCAATCCCACAATGGTCAAAATATCAATCAGTGAAATACTAGCAACCATTTGCAAAGGGCAAAATTCTTGTGTAGAGACCATCACTTGCAGTAAACAAAGTGGATATTTGCAAGATTGGAAGTTTGATTTGTGAATGTCAGCATCCGTTCTCATTCGATACAGTATTACGAAGAGCATAATAAGACCCTTGGTTCCATCTCCAAAATCAATTAATGCATTGCAAGAGGCAATCAATAATGTCCTAAGACATTTTTCAGTAACAAATGAAAAAACTTTCAAAGATTTGCAGAGAATATGAAATACTTAATGATTATAAATTTCCTCACCAATTGTCTTCTTGTGACAGAACACTCTAGAAGCATTTAACCAATTTGGTTCCACTGAGACTTGAACTCAGATCGCTGGATTCAGAGTCCAGAGTGCTAACCATTACACCATGGAACCGAAGACCCGCTGTATTTTAACCTTTTTGTCACGATTCTCACAATGATTTTATTTGTGAGAAAACCAAAGATTTGTGGCAACACGGTATATAATTGTTAGAGCATAGCTTGTATTGAATGACATGCAACAGAATCGGCTTTTCCATGACTGTAGGAGGCATGAGAATGCAACACACATTGGTAGATATTGAAAGAAAAGTTAAGATTTTACTGAGTCTGAGCAGATAACGTATAAGATCCAACTGCGCCTTTTGATCAATGTCCAGGTACAGTTCCTTCATATGTAGATGAGCTTTTTGATCATTTCCCACCATCACAGACTTGGAGGCAATCAACTGGAAAAACTCAACTGACCATCGTTTGTTACCAGTGCCAAGTGTGGAATGCTGTTGGATCCAATATAGTCACTTGGCATTTTTGGGTGAATGAACAGTTTTGTCCGCTGGAATAGCTCAGTTGGGAGAGCGTTAGACTGAAGATCTAAAGGTCCCTGGTTCAATCCCGGGTTTCAGCAAAGTCTATGAGTGGGAGAAACACATTGAGTTGGTTAGCATTTTGAAAAAAGACAATTTCTCATTTCATCATTTCAAATCATGTAATACATTTCATGATTCCTTCAATGAAAATTTCAAAGAGAAATCTTGGGCACCATTGATTGTCCTAGATATCAAAACAGGCAAAGGTTTCACTGAGATTTGAACTCAGATCGCTGGATTCAAAGTCCAGAGTGCTGACCATTACACCATGAAACCCTAGAACTTTGAGAGTATAGCGGAAAGAATACTAAATATGACTGGACTGCAAGGTGCTTGTTCATAGATCAATAAATTGAGGACTTGGAACCA
This sequence comes from Nothobranchius furzeri, assembly GCF_043380555.1. Lineage (NCBI taxonomy): Eukaryota > Metazoa > Chordata > Actinopteri > Cyprinodontiformes > Nothobranchiidae > Nothobranchius > Nothobranchius furzeri. The sequence continues at coordinate 27,591,596 of NC_091742.1, forward strand.
TTCCCGCAGCAATCCCACAATGGTCAAAATATCAATCAGTGAAATACTAGCAACCATTTGCAAAGGGCAAAATTCTTGTGTAGAGACCATCACTTGCATTAAACATAGTGGATATTTGCAAGATTGGAAGTTTGATTTATGAATGTCAGCATCCGTTCTCATTCAATACAGTATTACGAAGAGCATAATAAGACCCTTGGTTCCATCTCCAAAATCAATTAATGCATTGCAAGAGGCAATCAATAATGTCCTAAGAAATTTTTCAGAAACAAATGAAAAAACTTTCAAAGATTTGCAGAGAATATGAAATACTTAATGATTATAAATTTCCTCACCAATTGTCTTCTTGTGACAGAACACTTGAGAAGCATTTAACCAATTTGGTTCCACTGAGACTTGAACTCAGATCGCTGGATTCAGAGTCCAGAGTGCTAACCATTACACCATGGAACCGAAGACCTGCTGTATTTTAACCTTTTTGTCACGATTCTCACAATGATTTTATTTGTGAGAAACCAAAGATTTGTGGAAACACGGTATATAATTGTTAGAGCATAGCTTGTATTGAATGACATGCAACAGAATCGGTTTTTCCATGACTGTAGGAGGCATGAGAATGCAACACACATTGGTAGATATTGAAAGAAAAGGTAAGATTTTACTGAGTCTGAGCAGATAACATATAAGATCCAACTGCGCCTTTTGATCAATGTCCAGGTACAGTTCCTTCATATGTAGATGAGCTTTTTGATCATTTCCCACCATCACAGACTTGGAGGCAATCGATTGAAAAACTCAACTGACAAACGTTTGTTACCAGTGCCAAGTGTGGAATGCTGTTGGCTCCAATATAGTCACTTGGCATTTTTGGGTCAATGAACAGTTTTGTCAGCTGGAATAGCTCAGTTGGGAGAGCGTTAGACTGAAGATCTAAAGGTCCCTTGTTCAATCCCGGGTTTCAGTCAAGTCTATGAGTGTTAGAAACACTTTGAATTGGTTAGCATTTTGAAAAAAGACAATTTCTCATTTCATCATTTCAAATCAAGTAATACATTTCATGATTCCTTCAATGAAATTTTCAAAGAGAAATCTTGGGCACCATTGATTGTCCTAGATATCAAAACAGGCAAAGGTTTCACTGAGATTTGAACTCAGATCACTGGATTCAAAGTCCAGAGTGCTGACCATTACACCATGAAACCCTAGAACTTTGAGAGTATAGCGGAAAGAATACTAAATATGACTGGACTGCAATGTGCTTGTTCATAGATCCATAAATTGAGGACTTGGAACCATTCCCGCAGCAATCCCACAATGGTCAAAATATCAATCAGTGAAATACTAGCAACCATTTGCAAAGGGCAAAATTCTTGTGTAGAGACCATCACTTGCAGTAAACAAAGTGGATATTTGCAAGATTGGAAGTTTGATTTGTGAATGTCAGCATCCGTTCTCATTCGATACAGTATTACGAAGAGCATAATAAGACCCTTGGTTCCATCTCCAAAATCAATTAATGCATTGCAAGAGGCAATCAATAATGTCCTAAGACATTTTTCAGTAACAAATGAAAAAACTTTCAAAGATTTGCAGAGAATATGAAATACTTAATGATTATAAATTTCCTCACCAATTGTCTTCTTGTGACAGAACACTCTAGAAGCATTTAACCAATTTGGTTCCACTGAGACTTGAACTCAGATCGCTGGATTCAGAGTCCAGAGTGCTAACCATTACACCATGGAACCGAAGACCCGCTGTATTTTAACCTTTTTGTCACGATTCTCACAATGATTTTATTTGTGAGAAAACCAAAGATTTGTGGCAACACGGTATATAATTGTTAGAGCATAGCTTGTATTGAATGACATGCAACAGAATCGGTTTTTCCATGACTGTAGGAGGCATGAGAATGCAACACACATTGGTAGATATTGAAAGAAAAGTTAAGATTTTACTGAGTCTGAGCAGATAACGTATAAGATCCAACTGCGCCTTTTGATCAATGTCCAGGTACAGTTCCTTCATATGTAGATGAGCTTTTTGATCATTTCCCACCATCACAGACTTGGAGGCAATCAACTGAAAAACTCAACTGACCATCGTTTGTTACCAGTGCCAAGTGTGGAATGCTGTTGGATCCAATATAGTCACTTGGCATTTTTGGGTGAATGAACAGTTTTGTCCGCTGGAATAGCTCAGTTGGGAGAGCGTTAGACTGAAGATCTAAAGGTCCCTGGTTCAATCCCGGGTTTCAGCAAAGTCTATGAGTGGGAGAAACACATTGAGTTGGTTAGCATTTTGAAAAAAGACAATTTCTCATTTCATCATTTCAAATCATGTAATACATTTCATGATTCCTTCAATGAAAATTTCAAAGAGAAATCTTGGGCACCATTGATTGTCCTAGATATCAAAACAGGCAAAGGTTTCACTGAGATTTGAACTCAGATCGCTGGATTCAAAGTCCAGAGTGCTGACCATTACACCATGAAACCCTAGAACTTTGAGAGTATAGCGGAAAGAATACTAAATATGACTGGACTGCAAGGTGCTTGTTCATAGATCAATAAATTGAGGACTTGGAACCATTCCCGCAGCAATCCCACAATGGTCAAAATATCAATCAGTGAAATACTAGCAACCATTTGCAAAGGGCAAAATTCTTGTGTAGAGACCATCACTTGCATTAAACATAGTGGATATTTGCAAGATTGGAAGTTTGATTTATGAATGTCAGCATCCGTTCTCATTCAATACAGTATTACGAAGAGCATAATAAGACCCTTGGTTCCATCTCCAAAATCAATTAATGCATTGCAAGAGGCAATCAATAATGTCCTAAGAAATTTTTCAGAAACAAATGAAAAAACTTTCAAAGATTTGCAGAGAATATGAAATACTTAATGATTGTAAATTTCCTCACCAATTGTCTTCTTGTGACAGAACACTTGAGAAGCATTTAACCAATTTGGTTCCACTGAGACTTGAACTCAGATCGCTGGATTCAGAGTCCAGAGTGCTAACCATTACACCATGGAACCGAAGACCCGCTGTATTTTAACCTTTTTGTCACGATTCTCACAATGATTTTATTTGTGAGAAAACCAAAGATTTGTGGAAACACGGTATATAATTGTTAGAGCATAGCTTGTATTGAATGACATGCAACAGAATCGGTTTTTCCATGACTGTAGGAGGCATGAGAATGCAACACACATTGGTAGATATTGAAAGAAAAGTTAAGATTTTACTGAGTCTGAGCAGATAACATATAAGATCCAACTGCGCCTTTTGATCAATGTCCAGGTACAGTTCCTTCATATGTAGATGAGCTTTTTGATCATTTCCCACCATCACAGACTTGGAGGCAATCGATTGAAAAACTCAACTGACAAACGTTTGTTACCAGTGCCAAGTGTGGAATGCTGTTGGATCCAATATAGTCACTTGGCATTTTTGGGTCAATGAACAGTTTTGTCAGCTGGAATAGCTCAGTTGGGAGAGCGTTAGACTGAAGATCTAAAGGTCCCTGGTTCAATCCCGGGTTTCAGCAAAGTCTATGAGTGGGAGAAACACTTTGAAATGGTTAGCATTTTGAAAAAAGACAATTTCACATTTCATCATTTCAAATCAAGTAATACATTTCATGATTCCTTCAATGAAAATTTCAAAGAGAAATCTTGGACACCATTAATTGTAATAGGTATCAAAACAGGCAAAGGTTTCACTGAGATTTGAACTCAGATTGCTGGATTCAAAGTCCAGAGTGCTGACCATTACACCATGGAACCCTAGAACTTTGAGAGTATAGTGGAAAGAATACTAAATATGACTGGACTGCAATGTGCTTGTTCATAGATCCATAAACTGAGGACTTGGAACCATTCCCGCAGCAATCCCACAATGGTCAAAATATCAATCAGTGAAATACTAGCAACCATTTGCAAAGGGCAAAATTCTTGTGTAGAGACCATCTCTTGCATTAAACAAAGTGGATATTTGCAAGATTGGAAGTTTGATTTGTGAATGTCAGCATCCGTTCTCATTCGATACAGTATTACGAAGAGCATAATAAGACCCTTGGTTCCATCTCCAAAATCAATTAATGCATTGCAAGAGGCAATCTATAATGTCCTAAGACATTTTTCAGAAACAAATGAAAAAACTTTCAAAGATTTGCAGAGAATATGAAATACTTAATGATTATAAATTTCCTCACCAATTGTCTTCTTGTGACAGAACACTTGAGAAGCATTTAACCAATTTGGTTCCACTGAGACTTGAACTCAGATCGCTGGATTCAGAGTCCAGAGTGCTAACCATTACACCATGGAACCGAAGACCCGCTGTATTTTAACCTTTTTGTCATGATTCTCACAATGATTTTATTTGTGAGAAAACCAAAGATTTGTGGCAACACGGTTTATAATTGTTAGAGCATAGCTTGTATTGAATGACATGCAACAGAATCGGTTTTTCCATGACTGTAGGAGGCATGAGAATGCAACACACATTGGTAGATATTGAAAGAAAAGTTAAGATTTTACTGAGTCTGAGCAGATAACGTATAAGATCCAACTGCGCCTTTTGATCAATGTCCAGGTACAGTTCCTTCATATGTAGATGCGCTTTTTGATCATTTCCCACCATCACAGACTTGGAGGCAATCAACTGAAAAACTCAACTGACAAACGTTTGTTACCAGTGCCAAGTGTGGAATGCTGTTGGATCCAATATAGTCACTTGGCATTTTTGGGTCAATGAACAGTTTTGTCAGCTGGAATAGCTCAGTTGGGAGAGCGTTAGACTGAAGATCTAAAGGTCCCTGGTTCAATCCCGGGTTTCAGCAAAGTCTATGAGTGGGAGAAACACTTTGAATTGGTTAGCATTTTGAAAAAAGACAATTTCTCATTTCATCATTTCAAATCAAGTAATACATTTCATGATTCCTTCAATGAAAATTTCAAAGAGAAATCTTGGGCACCATTGATTGTCCTAGATATCAAAACAGGCAAAGGTTTCACTGAGATTTGAACTCAGATCGCTGGATTCAAAGTCCAGAGTGCTGACCATTACACCATGAAACCCTAGTACTTTGAGAGTATAGTGGAAAGAATACTAAATATGACTGGACTGCAATGTGCTTGTTCATAGATCCATAAATTGAGGACTTGGAACCATTCCCGCAGCAATCCCACAATGGTCAAAATATCAATCAGTGAAATACAAGCAAACATTTGCAAAGGGCAAAATTCTTGTGTAGAGACCATCACTTGCATTAAACAAAGTGGATATTTGCAAGATTGGAAGTTTGATTTGTGAATGTCAGCATCCGTTCTCATTCGATACAGTATTACGAAGAGCATAATAAGACCCTTGGTTCCATCTCCAAAATCAATTAATGCATTGCAAGAGGCAATCAATAATGTCCTAAGACATTTTTCAGAAACAAATGAAAAAACTTTCAAAGATTTGCAGAGAATATGAAATACTTAATGATTATAAATTTCCTCACCAGTTGTCTTCTTGTGACAGAACACTTGAGAAGCATTTAACCAATTTGGTTCCACTGAGACTTGAACTCAGATCGCTGGATTCAGAGTCCAGAGTGCTAACCATTACACCATGGAACCGAAGACCCGCTGTATTTTAACCTTTTTGTCACGATTCTCACAATGATTTTATTTGTGAGAAAACCAAAGATTTGTGGCAACACGGTATATAATTGTTAGAGCATAGCTTGTATTGAATGACATGCAACAGAATCGGTTTTTCCATGACTGTAGGAGGCATGAGAATGCAACACACATTGGTAGATATTGAAAGAAAAGTTAAGATTTTACTGAGTCTGAGCAGATAACGTATAAGATCCAACTGCGCCTTTTGATCAATGTCCAGGTACAGTTCCTTCATATGTAGATGAGCTTTTTGATCATTTCCCACCATCACAGACTTGGAGGCAATCAACTGAAAAACTCAACTGACAAACGTTTGTTACCAGTGCCAAGTGTGGAATGCTGTTGGATCCAATATAGTCACTTGGCATTTTTGGGTGAATGAAAAGTTTTGTCAGCTGGAATAGCTCAGTTGGGAGAGCGTTAGACTGAAGATCTAAAGGTCCCTGGTTCAATCCCGGGTTTCAGCAAAGTCTATGAGTGGGAGAAACACTTTGAATTGGTTAGCATTTTGAAAAAAGACAATTTCTCATTTCATCATTTCAAATCAAGTAATACATTTCATGATTCCTTCAATGAAAATTTCAAAGAGAAATCTTGGGCACCATTGATTGTCCTAGATATCAAAACAGGCAAAGGTTTCACTGAGATTTGAACTCAGATCGCTGGATTCAGAGTCCAGAGTGCTGACCATTACACCATGAAACCCTAGAACTTTGAGAGTATAGTGGAAAGAATACTAAATATGACTGGACTGCAATGTGCTTGTTCATAGATCCATAAATTGAGGACTTGGAACCATTCCTGCAGCAATCCCACAATGGTCAAAATATCAATCAGTGAAATACTAGCAACCATTTGCAAAGGGGAAAATTATTGTGTAGAGACCATCACTTGCATTAAACAAAGTGGATATTTGCAAGATTGGAAGTTTGATTTGTGAATGTCAGCATCCGTTCTCATTCGATACAGTATTACGAAGAGCATAATAAGACCCTTGGTTCCATCTCCAAAATCAATTAATGCATTGCAAGAGGCAATCAATAATGTCCTAAGACATTTTTCAGAAACAAATGAAAAAACTTTCAAAGATTTGCAGAGAATATGAAATACTTAATGATTATAAATTTCCTCACCAATTGTCTTCTTGTGACAGAACACTTGAGAAGCGTTTAACCAATTTGGTTCCACTGAGACTTGAACTCAGATCGCTGGATTCAGAGTCCAGAGTGCTAACCATTACAACATGGAACCGAAGACCCGTTGTATTTCAACCTTTTTGTCACGATTCTCACAATGATTTTATTTGTGAGAAAACCAAAGATTTGTGGCAACACGGTATATAATTGTTAGAGCATAGCTTGTATTGAATGACATGCAACAGAATCGGTTTTTCCATGACTGTAGGAGGCATGAGAATGCAACACACATTGGTAGATATTGAAAGAAAAGTTAAGATTTTACTGAGTCTGAGCAGATAACGTATAAGATCCAACTGCGCCTTTTGATCAATGTCCAGGTACAGTTCCTTCATATGTAGATGAGCTTTTTGATCATTTCCCACCATCACAGACTTGGAGGCAATCAATTGAAAAACTCAACTGACAAACGTTTGTTACCAGTGCCAAGTGTGGAATGCTGTTGGATCCAATATAGTCACTTGGCATTTTTGGGTCAATGAACAGTTTTGTCAGCTGGAATAGCTCAGTTGGGAGAGCGTTAGACTGAAGATCTAAAGGTCTCTGGTTCAATCCCGGGTTTCATAAAAGTCTATGAGTGGGAGAAACACTTTGAATTGGTTAGCATTTTGAAAAAAGACAATTTCTCATTTCATCATTTCAAATCAAGTAATACATTTCATGATTCCTTCAATGAAAATTTCAAAGAGAAATCTTGGACACCATTGATTGTCCTAGATATCAAAACAGGCAAAGGTTTCACTGAGATTTGAACTCAGATCGCTGGATTAAAAGTCCAGAGCGCTGACCATTACACCATGAAACCCTAGAACTTTGAGAGTATAGTGGAAAGAATACTAAATATGACTGGACTGCAATGTGCTTGTTCATAGATCCATAAATTGAGGACTTGGAACCATTCCCGCAGCAATCCCACAATGGTCAAAATATCAATCAGTGAAATACTAGCAACCATTTGCAAAGGGCAAAATTCTTGTGTAGAGACCATCACTTGCAGTAAACAAAGTGGATATTTGCAAGATTGGAAGTTTGATTTGTGAATGTCAGCATCCGTTCTCATTCGATACAGTATTACGAAGAGCATAATAAGACCCTTGGTTCCATCTCCAAAATCAATTAATGCATTGCAAGAGGCAATCAATAATGTCCTAAGACATTTTTCAGTAACAAATGAAAAAACTTTCAAAGATTTGCAGAGAATATGAAATACTTAATGATTATAAATTTCCTCACCAATTGTCTTCTTGTGACAGAACACTCTAGAAGCATTTAACCAATTTGGTTCCACTGAGACTTGAACTCAGATCGCTGGATTCAGAGTCCAGAGTGCTAACCATTACACCATGGAACCGAAGACCCGCTGTATTTTAACCTTTTTGTCACGATTCTCACAATGATTTTATTTGTGAGAAAACCAAAGATTTGTGGCAACACGGTATATAATTGTTAGAGCATAGCTTGTATTGAATGACATGCAACAGAATCGGTTTTTCCATGACTGTAGGAGGCATGAGAATGCAACACACATTGGTAGATATTGAAAGAAAAGTTAAGATTTTACTGAGTCTGAGCAGATAACGTATAAGATCCAACTGCGCCTTTTGATCAATGTCCAGGTACAGTTCCTTCATATGTAGATGAGCTTTTTGATCATTTCCCACCATCACAGACTTGGAGGCAATCAACTGAAAAACTCAACTGACCATCGTTTGTTACCAGTGCCAAGTGTGGAATGCTGTTGGATCCAATATAGTCACTTGGCATTTTTGGGTGAATGAACAGTTTTGTCCGCTGGAATAGCTCAGTTGGGAGAGCGTTAGACTGAAGATCTAAAGGTCCCTGGTTCAATCCCGGGTTTCAGCAAAGTCTATGAGTGGGAGAAACACATTGAGTTGGTTAGCATTTTGAAAAAAGACAATTTCTCATTTCATCATTTCAAATCATGTAATACATTTCATGATTCCTTCAATGAAAATTTCAAAGAGAAATCTTGGGCACCATTGATTGTCCTAGATATCAAAACAGGCAAAGGTTTCACTGAGATTTGAACTCAGATCGCTGGATTCAAAGTCCAGAGTGCTGACCATTACACCATGAAACCCTAGAACTTTGAGAGTATAGCGGAAAGAATACTAAATATGACTGGACTGCAAGGTGCTTGTTCATAGATCAATAAATTGAGGACTTGGAACCATTCCCGCAGCAATCCCACAATGGTCAAAATATCAATCAGTGAAATACTAGCAACCATTTGCAAAGGGCAAAATTCTTGTGTAGAGACCATCACTTGCATTAAACATAGTGGATATTTGCAAGATTGGAAGTTTGATTTATGAATGTCAGCATCCGTTCTCATTCAATACAGTATTACGAAGAGCATAATAAGACCCTTGGTTCCATCTCCAAAATCAATTAATGCATTGCAAGAGGCAATCAATAATGTCCTAAGAAATTTTTCAGAAACAAATGAAAAAACTTTCAAAGATTTGCAGAGAATATGAAATACTTAATGATTGTAAATTTCCTCACCAATTGTCTTCTTGTGACAGAACACTTGAGAAGCATTTAACCAATTTGGTTCCACTGAGACTTGAACTCAGATCGCTGGATTCAGAGTCCAGAGTGCTAACCATTACACCATGGAACCGAAGACCCGCTGTATTTTAACCTTTTCGTCACGATTCTCACAATGATTTTATTTGTGAGAAACCAAAGATTTGTGGAAACACGGTATATAATTGTTAGAGCATAGCTTGTATTGAATGACATGCAACAGAATCGGTTTTTCCATGACTGTAGGAGGCATGAGAATGCAACACACATTGGTAGATATTGAAAGAAAAGTTAAGATTTTACTGAGTCTGAGCAGATAACATATAAGATCCAACTGCGCCTTTTGATCAATGTCCAGGTACAGTTCCTTCATATGTAGATGAGCTTTTTGATCATTTCCCACCATCACAGACTTGGAGGCAATCGATTGAAAAACTCAACTGACAAACGTTTGTTACCAGTGCCAAGTGTGGAATGCTGTTGGATCCAATATAGTCACTTGGCATTTTTGGGTCAATGAACAGTTTTGTCAGCTGGAATAGCTCAGTTGGGAGAGCGTTAGACTGAAGATCTAAAGGTCCCTGGTTCAATCCCGGGTTTCAGCAAAGTCTATGAGTGGGAGAAACACTTTGAAATGGTTAGCATTTTGAAAAAAGACAATTTCACATTTCATCATTTCAAATCAAGTAATACATTTCATGATTCCTTCAATGAAAATTTCAAAGAGAAATCTTGGACACCATTAATTGTAATAGGTATCAAAACAGGCAAAGGTTTCACTGAGATTTGAACTCAGATTGCTGGATTCAAAGTCCAGAGTGCTGACCATTACACCATGGAACCCTAGAACTTTGAGAGTATAGTGGAAAGAATACTAAATATGACTGGACTGCAATGTGCTTGTTCATAGATCCATAAACTGAGGACTTGGAACCATTCCCGCAGCAATCCCACAATGGTCAAAATATCAATCAGTGAAATACTAGCAACCATTTGCAAAGGGCAAAATTCTTGTGTAGAGACCATCTCTTGCATTAAACAAAGTGGATATTTGCAAGATTGGAAGTTTGATTTGTGAATGTCAGCATCCGTTCTCATTCGATACAGTATTACGAAGAGCATAATAAGACCCTTGGTTCCATCTCCAAAATCAATTAATGCATTGCAAGAGGCAATCTATAATGTCCTAAGACATTTTTCAGAAACAAATGAAAAAACTTTCAAAGATTTGCAGAGAATATGAAATACTTAATGATTATAAATTTCCTCACCAATTGTCTTCTTGTGACAGAACACTTGAGAAGCATTTAACCAATTTGGTTCCACTGAGACTTGAACTCAGATCGCTGGATTCAGAGTCCAGAGTGCTAACCATTACACCATGGAACCGAAGACCCGCTGTATTTTAACCTTTTTGTCATGATTCTCACAATGATTTTATTTGTGAGAAAACCAAAGATTTGTGGCAACACGGTTTATAATTGTTAGAGCATAGCTTGTATTGAATGACATGCAACAGAATCGGTTTTTCCATGACTGTAGGAGGCATGAGAATGCAACACACATTGGTAGATATTGAAAGAAAAGTTAAGATTTTACTGAGTCTGAGCAGATAACGTATAAGATCCAACTGCGCCTTTTGATCAATGTCCAGGTACAGTTCCTTCATATGTAGATGCGCTTTTTGATCATTTCCCACCATCACAGACTTGGAGGCAATCAACTGAAAAACTCAACTGACAAACGTTTGTTACCAGTGCCAAGTGTGGAATGCTGTTGGATCCAATATAGTCACTTGGCATTTTTGGGTCAATGAACAGTTTTGTCAGCTGGAATAGCTCAGTTGGGAGAGCGTTAGACTGAAGATCTAAAGGTCCCTGGTTCAATCCCGGGTTTCAGCAAAGTCTATGAGTGGGAGAAACACTTTGAATTGGTTAGCATTTTGAAAAAAGACAATTTCTCATTTCATCATTTCAAATCAAGTAATACATTTCATGATTCCTTCAATGAAAATTTCAAAGAGAAATCTTGGGCACCATTGATTGTCCTAGATATCAAAACAGGCAAAGGTTTCACTGAGATTTGAACTCAGGTCGCTGGATTCAAAGTCCAGAGTGCTGACCATTACACCATGAAACCCTAGAACTTTGAGAGTATAGTGGAAAGAATACTAAATATGACTGGACTGCAATGTGCTTGTTCATAGATCCATAAATTGAGGACTTGGAACCATTCCCGCAGCAATCCCACAATGGTCAAAATATCAATCAGTGAAATACAAGCAAACATTTGCAAAGGGCAAAATTCTTGTGTAGAGACCATCACTTGCATTAAACAAAGTGGATATTTGCAAGATTGGAAGTTTGATTTGTGAATGTCAGCATCCGTTCTCATTCGATACAGTATTACGAAGAGCATAATAAGACCCTTGGTTCCATCTCCAAAATCAATTAATGCATTGCAAGAGGCAATCAATAATGTCCTAAGACATTTTTCAGAAACAGATGAAAAAACTTTCAAAGATTTGCAGAGAATATGAAATACTTAATGATTATAAATTTCCTCACCAGTTGTCTTCTTGTGACAGAACACTTGAGAAGCATTTAACCAATTTGGTTCCACTGAGACTTGAACTCAGATCGCTGGATTCAGAGTCCAGAGTGCTAACCATTACACCATGGAACCGAAGACCCGCTGTATTTTAACCTTTTTGTCACGATTCTCACAATGATTTTATTTGTGAGAAAACCAAAGATTTGTGGCAACACGGTATATAATTGTTAGAGCATAGCTTGTATTGAATGACATGCAACAGAATCGGTTTTTCCATGACTGTAGGAGGCATGAGAATGCAACACACATTGGTAGATATTGAAAGAAAAGTTAAGATTTTACTGAGTCTGAGCAGATAACGTATAAGATCCAACTGCGCCTTTTGATCAATGTCCAGGTACAGTTCCTTCATATGTAGATGAGCTTTTTGATCATTTCCCACCATCACAGACTTGGAGGCAATCAACTGAAAAACTCAACTGACAAACGTTTGTTACCAGTGCCAAGTGTGGAATGCTGTTGGATCCAATATAGTCACTTGGCATTTTTGGGTGAATGAAAAGTTTTGTCAGCTGGAATAGCTCAGTTGGGAGAGCGTTAGACTGAAGATCTAAAGGTCCCTGGTTCAATCCCGGGTTTCAGCAAAGTCTATGAGTGGGAGAAACACTTTGAATTGGTTAGCATTTTGAAAAAAGACAATTTCTCATTTCATCATTTCAAATCAAGTAATACATTTCATGATTCCTTCAATGAAAATTTCAAAGAGAAATCTTGGGCACCATTGATTGTCCTAGATATCAAAACAGGCAAAGGTTTCACTGAGATTTGAACTCAGATCGCTGGATTCAGAGTCCAGAGTGCTGACCATTACACCATGAAACCCTAGAACTTTGAGAGTATAGTGGAAAGAATACTAAATATGACTGGACTGCAATGTGCTTGTTCATAGATCCATAAATTGAGGACATGGAACCATTCCTGCAGCAATCCCACAATGGTCAAAATATCAATCAGTGAAATACTAGCAACCATTTGCAAAGGGCAAAATTCTTGTGTAGAGACCATCACTTGCATTAAACAAAGTGGATATTTGCAAGATTGGAAGTTTGATTTATGAATGTCAGCATCCGTTCTCATTCGATACAGTATTACGAAGAGCATAATAAGACCCTTGGTTCCATCTCCAAAATCAATTAATGCATTGCAAGAGGCAATCAATAATGTCCTAAGAAATTTTTCAGAAACAAATGAAAAAACTTTCAAAGATTTGCAGAGAATATGAAATACTTGATGATTGTTAATTTCCTCACCAATTGTCTTCTTGTGACAGAACACTTGAGAAGCATTTAACCAATTTGGTTCCACTGAGACTTGAACTCAGATCGCTGGATTCAGAGTCTAGAGTGCTAACCATTACACCATGGAACCGAAGACCCGCTGTATTTTAACCTTTTTGTCACGATTCTCACAATGATTTTATTTGTGAGAAACCAAAGATTTGTGGAAACACGGTATATAATTGTTAGAGCATAGCTTGTATTGAATGACATGCAACAGAATCGGTTTTTCCATGACTGTAGGAGGCATGA